>NW_006921734.1:8207774-8229066 GCF_000298275.1 Orycteropus afer afer
CCTCCCACTTCCTCCCCATAGTTACCTCCTCCCAGTGTCCATCCCTTCATACTCTTCGAGAGGCCCATTGTCTGCCAACCCTGTCCATTAATGTTCTTTTGATGCTTCCTGCATCACTCAATATTTTGACCATAGTATCCTTCAATATCGCAACTCAAGGCTTGATATTTTTCTTCAGTTCTTTCAGCTTGAGAAATGCTGAGTGTATTCTTCCATTTTGGTGTTCTAACTCTAGGTCTTTGTACATTCATTATAATATTTTACTTTGTCTTCTTGAGCTGCCCTTTGAAATCTTCTGTTCAGATCTTTTATTTAATCAATTCCTCCATTTGTTTTAGCTACTTTACTTTCAAGAGAAAGTTTCAGAGTCTCTTCTGACATCCATTTTGGTCTTTTCTGAAACATTAAAATTCCTAGTTTAAGCAACATCAAACACTCAATAATAAAGAGCTATTCTAATTTGTATTAAAATATATTAAAACAAAGTATCTTCTTTTACAGGAGAATTTTGGCTAGGATTGAAAAAGATTTTTTATATTGTAAATCAGAAAAATACCAGTTTTATGCTGTATGTGGCTTTGGAATCTGAAGATGATACATCAGCATATGCATCATATGATAATTTTTGGCTAGAGGATGAAACAAGATTTTTTAAAATGCATTTAGGACGGTATTCAGGAAATGCTGGTAAGGTTTTACTCCTAAAATTTAAGTATAACTGACTCAATACAAAGTGAAGATAAAATGCTTTTCTTTTAACATATGACATGTATGTGATAACATAAATAGTAAGGAGCTCCGGTGGTGCAGTGGTTAAGGTATTCAGCTGCTAACAAAAAGGTCAGAAGTTTGAACCCACCAGCCATTCTGTGAAAGAAAGATGAGGCAGTCTGCTTCTGTAAAGATTTGCAACCTAGGAAACCCAATTGGGGTCACTATGAGTCAGAACTGACTCGATGGCAGTGAGTTTTGTTTTTTATTAATAACAAAACTGAGAAAATTGACCATGTCTTGGATTTTGAAACTGTCCTGTGATCACTGTACCATGTCTTGATTTTGAGGTACTTTATATCTTTACAATTTTCCATATGTAATCTCAGGGAAGAACACATTGAACATTTCTCAAGTTGAAAGAACTGAAGAAAAAATTCAAGGCTTGAGTTGCAATATTGAAGGATTCTATGGGCAAAATATTGAATGATATAGGAAGAATCAAAAGAAGACAGAAGGAATACAGAGTCACATACCAAAAAGAATTTGTGATGTTCAATCATTTCAGGGGGTACCATATGATCAAGAACCAATGGCACCTAAGGAAGACGTCCAAGCTGCACTGAAGGCATTGACAAAAAACAAAGCTCCAGAAACTGATAGAATACCAACTGAGATGTTTCAACATACAGATGTAACACTAGAAGTGATCACTTGTCTATGCCAAGAAATTTGGATTATAGTTACCTGGTCAGTTGACTGAACAGAGTCATATTTGGGTCCATTCCAAAGAAAGATGATCCAACAGAATGAGAAAATTATCAAACAACATCATTAGTATCATCCTCAATTAAAATTTTGTTGAAAATAATTCAAAAATAGTGGCAGAAATCTGTAAACAGATAACAGCCAGAAATTAAAACTGGATTCAGAAGAAGATATGAAATGAGGGATAACACTACTGATGTCAGATGGATTTGGCTGAAAACAGGAAACACCAGAAAGATATTTTAGTGACTGTGCAAAGGCATTCAAGTGTGTGAAATTATGAATAATATCGAGAAGAATGAAAATCCAGAACACTTAATTGTGCTCATTTGGAATCTATATGTAGACTAAGAGGCAATCAGTTATTTGAACAGAACAAGTGGTTTAATAAAATCAAGAAGGTTTGTGTCAGGGTTGTATCCTTTCATTATATTCAGTCTGTATGCTGAACAAATTATTCGAGAAGCTGGGCTATATGAGGAAAGAATCCGATTCACTAAATTTGAGCTCAGGTATCCACATTCTATGGAATGTGGCATCTTTGTTGACACATTTGCAGTTGAGCTTTTTTGTACTTGGAGAAATGGACAGCCTTTTGGCATATGAATATTGGTAAAGGAAGCAGCTTGCAGTCAAGGCAACAAAGCAAAAAACTAAACCCAGTGCTGTCAATTCTGACTCATAGCTACCCTACAGGACAGAGTAGAACTTCCCTGAAAGGGTTTCCAAGGCCATAAATCTTTACAGAAACACATTGCCTCATCTTTCTCCTACTAAGCATCTAGTGGGTTTGGACCACCAACCTTTTGGTTAGTAATCAAAAGCTTTAACCACTATACCACCAGTTCAGGGGCACAGAGGTAGGAAAATTACAAAACATGGAGAGTTGTCTATATGGCTGACATCTATGAAATCTGAGAGGCTTAGGCTTGGGATATTAAATGATGTCTGGAATTTAAATCTTGATATGTAGGTAAAAACTTAGAGTTAAAATATAGATAGTCCCCAACTTACAACATTGTTCTGTTCAGATGACTCCCAGTTCTGGGGGAAGTTGAATACTTCATTTACTTTTATTTTTCATTATTATTGACTTTTGTTATCAGTAGCTTTATAAATCTGATCTTCATTTGTTTTAGGGTTGGAAACATTAACATACTATGTTAGGAAAAGTTTGTGTAAGGATTCTCTGAAAGATAACTGGATCTAATTATTGTTGTTATTACATACTGCTATGGAGTTGAATCTGACTCATAGTGACACTACAGAAGTAGATTGCCCAATCTTCCTTCTGAGGAGTGGCTAGTGGGTTTGAACTGCCAGCCCTCTGGTTAGCAGTTAAATGTTTTAGGCACTATGCCACCGGAGCTCCTATTGTTGTTATTAGGTGGTGTCAAGTCAATTCTGAGTTATAGTGACCCCATGTCCAACAAGACAAAAGACTTCCTGGTCCTGTGCCATTTTCACAATTGTTGCTATGCTTCAGCCCATAGTTGCAGCCACTGTGTCAATCCATCTTGTTAAGGGTCTTACCCTTTTGCACTGACCCTCTACTTTACCAAGCACGATAACCTTCTCCAAGGACTGGTTCCTTCTGATAACATGAGTAAAGTACAGGAGATGAAGTCTGACCATTTTCGCTTCTAAGGAGCATTCTGGCAGTACTTCTTCCAAGATAAATTTGTTCATTCTTCTGGAAGTCCCTGGTATATTCAATATTCTTACTAGAGGATAAGATTTGTAATGTCAGAAGTTTTTTTTTTTCATGACAGAACCCTTAGATTTTGCCATGGCTTACGCTACATATTTTCCAAAAAATTTATTAAATAGCTTTATTTGTTGATCACTTAATACGATCAAAACAACTAACAAAAAAATAGTCAGTGGGATATGAGGATAGAAACAGACAGAACCAGAGTGATCATGTGTGTGGTAGAGGTAGGCCGCACATTTGGCTTTGAGCTCTCAGCAAAAAAGAAATACAAAATTTGAGCTTTTCAGCTGCTTAGTTATTCTGTGAAAAGCAGGGCCAGATTGTTAACCAATAAATAAGGTAAGCACAGAATTACTTGTGCTTACCTACTAATCTCTAGTGAACAATTTCACCACATCTTTATAAGTAAGTAAGCCTGTACTTAATTTGCTTACTGGGTACTTGTCCCTGTTAGGGACTTTAAATTTGAAAAGAGGCTTTGCTTCTGTAAGAAGGGGCTGTGGGGTTGGGAAAGCCACAGATACCAGCCATACCTAGAAGCAGAATCTTTGATGTGGTGAAAAAATGTGAAATTGTTCACTGCAGATTAGTAACAAAGCATAAATAAGCTCATGCTTACCTTGCTTATTGGGTAATCTAACACTGATGAGAACCATAAATATTCTTGATTCTAAAACTTGAGAGAAATTTCTCTGAGTTCTCAGAGAAAACAAAGCATACTCTCCAACTATACTCTTAGAGAAAACACAGTGGTGAGATTCTATTTAGGCTATTTCTTAGGAAACAGTCCTATGCATTATATTTTAAAAATAAGTTATTGAATTTAATACTGTGAAAAGCCAATATGATGCATGATCTTTCTGATGACTTGATTTATTCAGGGAAGAGTATTTATAGAATGGTCACATAATTCAGGCAATGTTCAATAGGTATTGTCTCTCATTAGAACTTTTGAGAAGTATTGCTCTGTATGATTTGGAAGATTATATTTTCTCTGACAAACACCTGAAATGTGGCATTTCTTTCCATTGAAGGTCAGTAAGTGGCTTTAATAATCAGTGGAGTGGGATAGTGGATAGGCCACTGGTGCTAATGAAATTCTCTAGGGTTGGAGGTTCAAACCCACCAGCTGCTCTGAGAATGAAAGATGTGACAGCCTGCTTCTGTAAAGACTTAATAGGCTTGAAAACCCTATGGGGCAGTTCTACTCTGTCCTATATGATTGCTAGGAGTCAGAATCGTCTCATCGGCAGTGGCTTTTTTTGGTTATACCTCTCTATCTAAAGCGATATAAAATGGCAATAGGATTGAAAACCTATTAGGTGTAAGCAACTTTTTTTTTTTTTTAAATCATCACTCTAAATTCTTTTAATTAGTTAATTAAATTAAGTCAGTTAACTTAAACTAAATCTAAATTATTACTTTCTCTGAAATATGACTAGTATGCTGTTGTTGTTATGTGCCATCAAGTCTGACTCAACTCATAGTGACCCCTCCTTGGGTTTCTGAGGTGGTATCACTATGGAAGTAGCTTGCCCAACCTTCCTTCCAAGGAATGGCTGGTAGGTTTGAACCGCCAGCCTTCTGGTTAGAAGTCAAGTGCCTTAGGCACTATGCTACCAGAGCTCCATTATTTTTGTCTAAACCATCTGATTCTGTTTACACAGCCAAAACTTCCATTTGTGGTTGTGGTTTTATATATATATAAATTTTTATATATATCCACTTATATATATGAGTTCCCTTCAAAGTTGTTTTCACTTTGTTCTCCCATCAAAGCAGTGAATAAACCATGAACAGGATATGCATGAGACAAAGATGCAGATGGGTGAACGTGATATTATATATCCACTTTAACAATGCTTATCATTTTGAAGAATTCATCACCAGATTTTGGTATATTACAATCTGGAAGAAAGATTTTAACATGACAAATAGTAGAAAAACAATTTAAGCCTTATTTTTAGATGCAATGATTTTGCATAATAGGCTTATTATGGTCTGTTAAAGGAATGAAAAGTGTCTTTAAATTTAATCATTAAAAAAAAATATATATATATATATATATATCTATATATCTATTTCATCCAGGTGATGCGTTCCGGGGCCTCAGAAAGGAAGATAATCAAAATGCAATGCCTTTTAGCACGTCAGATGTTGATAATGATGGTTGTCGTCCTGCATGCCTGGTCCATGGGCAGTCTGTGAAGAGCTGCAGCCACTTCAATAACAAAACTGGTTGGTGGTTCAACCAATGTGGCCTAGCAAATCTGAATGGCATTTATCACTTCCCTAGAAAATTACTTGGAACTGGAATTCAGTGGGGTACATGGACTAAAAACAACTCACCTGTCAAGATTAAATCTGTTTCCATGAAAATCAGAAGAACTTACAATCCATATTTTAAGTAATATCATTTTAAATTTCAATGCAAGTTCCACAGTTACTTTTGATAATGTTTAAAAGATTCTACATAGTTTCCCTTTTTATTTAGTGTATCAAACGTATTAGCCAATATTTAATATAAATGACATAAGGTGTTATGATCTTTAAATCATAATTCAAATTTTTAAATTTTATAGAGTTTTATAAAACAAAGCCTAACTCAGTGTAAGTTTTTCCTACTAACCATACTAACAATATGTAATGAAGCTTGTTTTAAGTGAGTCTTAAAACTGTCTTCCTGAAGTCTACAGTGCTTTCAAAGACTTCCCCTTTCTTTGAATATACACCATAGTAAATTGTTACAAAGATTTGAAGAGTCTTACACTATTAATTCTAAGTGGTTAACTATATAATCTGGAGATAGTTTCTATTGAAGACAATTATACAGAGTAACTTTTGTTATAGATTAATATATACCCACTCCTCATTTACCAACATGGTTAGGTTCCAAAGACCAGGCTTTTATGCAAAAACTGGCATTATGCAAAAATGGAGAATAACAACTAAGATCACAAAATGGAGGATGAGAACATTATTATGTAACTGGCAAATTACATCATTACATAACTACCAAGCCACTGAGATTCATGACCTAGCCAAGTAGACACATAACCTTAACCATCACAGTCAGTGTTACTCTTGCCTCACATCTTGGCGCTCATTACTGTGAGATGTATGATGTTAATGTGCTAAACAATTGGATAGTAGATTTTTTACTATTGTTGTAGATGCAAAATACGAGAAAATGAGCTAATTAATAAGTGAAGAGTTGGTGTATAAACTCTACACAATTTAAAAACCTTACTATTTCTGGGTGATGCCACAGTGATAAGAGTTCATTGCCAAAATAAAGTCTGCCTTATTTTCACATCTTATGGTTAATAATTTTGTTCTTATTTGTAATAAATTTACCATATATTTGTATCCTGATCAATTGTATGCTAAAACACATCTGTTTCTTAACTCTTTTTAACCAAATAGGAGTGATATGAACTTGAAGTGAAGGACAGTGGAAAAACAGTGATAAATCAATGGTTTAGGTATGGCTCTAGAAGCAAGCTGTTCTCTTCCATTTTTTCCACTGATTTGGAAGGAGTTGAGGCAATAAGGATTCCATGAGAAAAGACAGGAAGGAACATAGTGGGCCAACTGTCAGGTATTGGTAAGAAAGAAAAGGGAAATAATTAAGAGTTAATTTGAGACAGGAACGTACTTTGTCCACAGTAAAGTTGTTGTTAGTTGCCATGGAGTTGATTCTGACTCATGGAAACCTCATGTGTACAGAGTATAACTACTCCATAGGATTTTCAAGTCTGTGACTTTTGGAAGCAGATCATCAGGCCTGCCTTGTAAGGCATCATGAGGTAGTTTGGAACCTCCAACATTTAGGCTAGTAGTTGAGCACTTAACCATCATCATGAGGTAGGTTGGAACCTCCAACATTTAGGCTAGTAGTTGAGCACTTAACCATTTGAGTACCAAGGTTATACAATGAGTAAAAGAGGGGAGAAGAATCTGAAAAATGGATGAGAAAAGGAATGAATTAAAAATATGTATGAGAATATAGTTACTTGAGCCCAGAGGAGGGATAAGCTAGGTCAGAGTAGAACTTCATCTGAGTCCAGGGATGAGAAAACATGACAGCATGAGTTCCCTTCAAAGTTGTTTTCACTTTGTTCTCCCATCAAAGCCTTGAATAAACCATGAACAGGATATGCATGAGACAAAGATGCAGATGGGTGAATGTGATTCCAGTGCATACCACAGAGGCACACAGGGCCAGATTAAGGCATGTGAGGGACCTAATTACTGATAATCTCCTCTGCTAGCTCACACATTTGAATGGGATATGTGAGTTGTACATATACACATACATATATGTGTGTGTCTTTGCTATCCATGACATGACTTCTTTTTGAATGCTACTATAATATTAGTAATTTGACACAAAAGTGGCATGTGCCATTTTAGCAGAATGAGATGAACAGGATTACAGAATTTTTAGTGAAGGTGTGGTACTATGACTTTGTCTACAAAAAGAATATTCTATATATTTTACAGCAAAGAAATGAGTCAGTGAACTCAGTTGTTTCAACAATCAATGCAAAATTTTGTTGATCTCCCCTAATGAAAAATTGACTTTGACCAATTTTGGTTTAAATGGCCCATACTTCAATTTTGATGGTTTTTCATGATACATGTTAATTATAAAGGAACAAATAAAGTCTGCCTTATTTTCACATCTTATGGTTAATAATTTTGTTCTTATTTGTAATAAATTTACCATATATTTGTATCCTGATCAATATATGTCATAAATGAAAATTTTATAATCAGAAAAAATATTACAACAAATTACTATATTTCATTTTTAGATAGATCTTTTGTCTTTAACATATTATAATTAAAAACATTTCTATTCTTTGTTCTTACAAATTCTTCAATGATTTCATCACAATTAAGCTGCTGAACAATATCTATTCTATACATAATAAAGATAATGAATTGAGTCTTTCTTTAATCATTGCTAAACACTAAGGGTTTTTGAGTCTCTTTAGGGACAAAAATGAGCATTCTGTTGTGCAGTTTGTAATCAATAAAGTTAGGAATTTGGGTAAAACAGTTTAAACGTTGAGAAATATGCATTGTATTTTATCTTCTATTATGGAACCATACATGCCTCCATGAGTAAAATTTGTCTTTCTCAAATCTTTAAACTTAGTTCTCAGGTAAGAATGAAATTGTTATATTTTTTCTGTAAAGATTTGTATTTAAATAACTGGGATAAGCCTGTACTAGTTTCTTGAATGCCTTCATGCATTTTTTATCAGGTATCTTCACATTGCTTAGGAGGGAAAATCTATTTGAAAGAACTTCATATGAACTTTTGTCCTTCTTTCATGCAAGATTCAAACGTGTCAATAATGATTTAGTACTGGTTATGAAAATTGATCTCTGGCACTCAATGATACTTCTGGAGCACTTTCATCATTTATTTGTTTGATGAACTGCTTGATAATCAGTATTTGGCAATATTTGTTTTGTTGTGTTTTCAAAATCTTCTCTTAAATTATGTATATATCCTGTTCATGACTAGTAGAGAGTTGTGCATATTTTTAAATTTACTTCTGAATCTTGGAGAGTTTGACTCATCCAATGAAAATGCTGCAATATATTATTTGATATAATCAACATTAATAGTATTTACATTTTGTTGATGTTTTCAGCTTCTCTCTCTCTCTTTTTAATCTCCCTTTTGGGCCTGGTCTCCAGAACTGTTTCTAAGATATTTAGAACCTGAGTGTATGATTCCAGGATCACACTCATTGCTATGGCATGTGTTTCCCAACATGTGTTAGAAAGATATTTTAATACTTGATCAATGCTGGCGGTTCAAATCCACCAGCCACTCCTCGGAAGGAAGATGGGGCAATCTACTTCTGTAGTGATACTGCCTCGGAAACCCAAGGAGGGGTCGCTATGAGTCGGTCCCACTCGACGGCACATAACAACAACAACAACAACAATGCCTAAATATGTTTTAAGTACTGCTCATTGGGAAAAACATAGGCATATTATAATCAAACTCTCCAAAACCAAAGGCAAAGAAAAAATTTTGCAAGCTGCCCAGGACAAAAGAAATATTACTTACAATAATTAAACAGACTGAGCTCTGATTACTCAGCAGAAACCATTCAGGCAAGAAGGCAATGGGATGGCATATATAAAATACTGAAGGAAGAGAACTTCTAACCAAGAATCCTATATCCAGCCAAATTATCCATCAAATATGAGGGTGAAATCAAGGCATTCTCAGACAAACAGAAATTAAGGGATTTTGTGAAAACCAGACCAACCCTACAAGAAATGCTTAAGGAAGTCCTTCCAATAGAGAACCCACAACAGAGATGAACAAAATCAGGATACATGACACCAACACTGAAACCAAATCAGAAACCAAAACTCAAAATAAGGCCATAAAATATTGTACACTAAGAATCAAGGAAGACAATCTGCACATGACAACAACAACTAACCTATTAAAGGGAATAAAACTTCTAGGTACAAACTTCCAAATGGAGAGGAAAACAAGAAAATTTCTTCATAGAATGTACTGTTCTAAAGATGTAGAGACAATAGTTTACTTCAAGGTAACCACAGAGAAAATTAACAATCCCCCTAAGCAAACCCAGAAGGAAGGAAAGCATATAGATTTAATAAGCACAAAACCAACAATAAAGAAGAAAAGAGAGGAAGCATTAGACACCAAATTCAACTCAGCACAGAAAAAGTATATGGACCAAGGAAACACCAACAACATGACAAAAAAAAAAAAAAAAACCCACAATAGAATGACAGCAATCAATTAATATCTATCACTAATTACACTCATTGTGAATGGACTAAATGGACCAATCAAGAAAAAGAGAGTGGCAGACTGGATAAGAAAAGAAGACCCATCAATATGCTGCCTACAAGAGACCCACCTTAGACACAAAGATAAAAACAAATTAAGAGTTAAGGAATGGAAAAAAAAATATATACCAAGCCAACAGTAGTCAAAAAAGAGCAGGAGTGGCAATACTAATTTCTGACAAAATAGACATTAAGGTGAAAGACATCATAAGAGACAAAGAAGGACATTATATGATGCTAAAAGGCTCGATTGACAAAGAAGACATTACAATAATAAATATTTATGCACCCAATGAAAGTGCTCCAAAATACATGAAGCAAATATTAACTGAATTAAAAGGAACAATAGACAACTCTGCAATAGTGGTAGGAGACTTTAACACACCACTTTCAAAGAGGGATAGGTCAACTGGAAAAAAAAACTCAACAAAGATACAGAAGAACTCAACAATACAATCAACCAACTTGACCTCATAGACATATACAGAGCATTCCACCCAACAAAAGCACAATTCGCATTCTTCTCCAGTGCACATGGATCCTTCTCCAGAACAGACCATATGTTAGGACAAACAAGGCTCAATAAATTCAAAAGCACGGAAATACTACAAAGCATCTTCTCTGACCACAATGCTATAAAATTAGAAATCAGTAATAGGAAGATCAAGGAAAAACATCAAACACATGGAAGCTGAACAATTCACTGCTCAAAAACTACTGGGCAAAGAACAAATAAAAACTGAAATAAAAAATTTCTAGAAACAAACGAGAATGATGATACATCATACCAAAACCTATGGGACATAGTGAAAGCAGTACTCAGAGGATCGCTTATAGCAATAAATGCAAACATCAAAAAAGAGGAAAGAAACAAAATCAATACTCTAACTCATCAACTCCAACAACTAGAAAAAGAACAAAAGAATTCTACAATATCTAGAAGTAAGGAAATAATAAAGATCAGAGCAGAAATAAATAAAACAGAAAACAAAAAACCATATAGAAAATTAACAAAACAAAAAGCTGGTTCTTCAAAAAGATTAATAAAAGCGATAAACCATTGGCAAATCTAACAAAAGAAAAGAAATAGAAGACCCAAATCACAAGAATTGTAAATGAAAATGTTATCATCACAACAGGATCAACTGAAATAAAAAAGATACTGACAGAATATTATGAAAAACTGTACTCCAACAGATTTGAGATCCTAGAAGAGATGGCCAAGTTTCTAGAATCAAAAGACCTACCTAAACTATTCCACTCAGAGAGAGAATACATGAACAGACTTTAACATAGATAGAATACATAACAGACCTTACAGAAGAAATTGAACAGGTCATAAAAAAAATTTTCCACAAACAAAAGTCCTGGCCCTGGTGGCTTCACTGGAGAATTTTACCAATTATTCAGAGAAGGGTTGACACCTATGCTATTCAAGCTATTCCAGAACATATAAGAAGATGGAATGCTCCCAAACTCATTTTATGAAGCAAGCATAACACCAATTCCAAAACCAGGGAAAGACACCACTAAAAAGGAAAACTACAGACCAATATCCCTCATGAGCATAGATGCAAAAATCTTTAACAAAATCTTAGCCAAAAGAATCCAACAACATATCAAAAAACTAATACACCTTGGCCAAGTGGGATTCATACCAAGTTTACAAGGGTGGTTCAGCATCAGCAAAACAATCAATGTAATCCATCACATAAACAAAACAAAAGAAAAGAATCACATGATTATATCAATTGATGCAGAAAAGGCATTTGATAAAATCCAACACCTGTTTCTGTTCAGAACTCTCAGCAAAATAGGGATAGAAGGGAAATTCCTCAACATAATAAAAGGCATATATGCAAAGCCAATGGCCAACATCATTATTAATGGAGAAAGACTCAAGGCATTTCCATTGTGAACAGGAACCAGACAAGGATGCCCTCTATCACCACTTCTATTTAACTCTGTTTTAGAAGTCCTGGCCAGGGCAATAAGGCAAGAAAGAGAAATAAAAGGCATACAAATTGGCAAAGAGGAAGTAAAACTATTTGCAGATGATATGATCCTGTACATAGAAAACCCAAGGGACTCAATAAAAAAACTACTGGAACTAATAGAGAGGTTCAGCAAAGTGGCAGGATACAAGGTCAACATACAAAAATCAGTTGGATTCCAATAGAGCTACTACCTCAGGACCATACTACTGGGGTACACCAGACTCAACTGGCACAACAAAATACATAAAAGCATTGCTTCACATCCTACATTGGTGAGTAGCTACTGGGGTCTTAAAAGCTTTCAGGCAGCCACCTAGGATGCAGCTAATGGTCTCCTAGCATAGGAAGTGAAGAAGAACGCACACAAAAAAGGGCATTTAGAAACAATCAGCCCTAGGATACGATGGCCCTCCAGACCAGAAGAACTGCATGGTGCCTGGCTACCAATGTCAACCGCTCAGGAAAGGGTCAAATCTGGAGATCCTGGATAGAGTGGGAGGGAAAATGTGGAACAAAATCCGAAAACTCAATAATGACCAGAATTACTGGTCAGATGAAGTCTGGTGAGAATCCCAGTACTATGGCCCTGAAATACATTTGGTGCCTGGGATAAAACTCACCCCCCAGGGGTGGGCTCTCAGCCCAATAGTTAACAAGATGTACATGCAGACCACTAAATCCAGGATGCTGCACCCACACACTCAATGGTAATACATCCCTTAAAGCACTAGACATGGGACACCAAAGGACCAACATTCAAACTGAGGAAATGCAGGACAAACAGTAGTGTTGCAGGGTAGGGAGGGGAGGAGACTGGGTTAGGGTTGGACATGGCGAATGGGGAATGAAACTAATGTACACGTGACTTTGAATGTAAAACAAGCTCTTAAAATAAATAAATAAATAAAAATCCGTTGGATTCCTCTACACCAACAAAGAGTCCTCTAATAAAGAAATAAGGGAAACAATACCATTTACAATAGCTACTAAAAAGATAAAATATCTGGGAATAAACCTTACCAGAGACACAAAAGACCTATACAAAGAAAACTGTAAAACACTGCTACAAGAGACAACAAGGGTACTACATAAATGGAAGAACCTAATTTGTTCATGGATAGGTAGACTGAATATTGTGAAAATGTCAATACTACCTAAAGCAGTCTACACATTTAACGTAATCCTGATCCAGATTCCAACAAATTTTTTTAAGGACATGGAGAAACCAATTACTAACTTCATATGGAAAGGAAAGAGATCTTGAATAAGCATAGCACTTCTCAAGAAGAAGAACAAAGTGGGAGGTCTCATACTCCCAGATCTTAAGAACTACTATACAGCCACAGTAGTCAAAACAGCACGGTAGAGGTACAATGATAGAGAGACAGACCAATGGAACAGAATTTAAAGTTCAGATATAGACTCATCCATCTATGGACAGCTGATTTTTGACAAATGTCCAAAACCCATTAAATGGGGAAGAGACAGCCTCTTTAACAAATGGTGTTGGGAAAACTGGATATCCACTTGCAGAAAAATGAAACAAGATCCATACCTCACCCCATACACAAAAACAAACTCAAGCTGGATCAAAGACTTAAATGTAAAACCCAAAACTATGAAATTCATCAAAGATAAAATAGGGGCAAATCTGGGGGCTTTAATTTATGGCATAAATAGGCTATAAAGCATAATCCAGAATGCACAGGAAGTAGAAGAGAAGCTAGATGACTGGGATCTTTTAAAAATTAAATTCTTATGTGCATCCAAAGACTTCATCAAAAGGGTAAAAAGAGAACCTACAGATTGGGATAAAATATTTGCCTATGATATATCTGATAAAGGACTTATGTCCAAAATCTATAGAAAACTTCAACACCTCAGCACCAAAAAGACAAGTAACCCAATTCACAAATGGGTAAAAGACTTGAACAGATACTTCACCAAAGATGATATACTGGCAGCCAACAAACACATGAGAAACTGCTTGTGATCATTAGTCACCAGAGAGATGCAAATCAAAACAATGATGAAATATTATCTCACCCTGGCAATAATAGCAAGTTCAACAGGTCAGAAAATAACAAATGCTGGCGAGGTTGCAGAGTTATTGGAACCCTTGTGGTGGTTATTGGAACTCTGCTGGTGGGACTGTAAAATGGTACAACCATTGTGGCATATGGTATGTCATATCCTTAAAAAACCGAAAGAGAAATACCATTTGACCCAGCAATTCCATTACTAGGAATATATCATAAAGAGATGAGAGACAGCACACAAACAGACATATGTACACCTATGTTCATCGCAGCACAATTCATTACAGCAAAGAGATGGAAACAACCTAAATGCCATCAATGGATGAGTGGATAACCAAATTATGATACATACACACAATGGAGTACTATGTTACATTAAAGAACAATGAGGGATACATGAACCACCTCAAATGTGGATGAGCCTGGAGGACATTATGCTGAGGGAAATAAGTCAGTCGCAGAAAGACAAGTACTGTATGAGCCCATTACTGTAAAAAGACAAAGAAGGGTTTGCTTGTGAAAGGGGACTCATGTTCTAGGTTATGTGAGGGAGGGAAAGGAGGAATTTTCCTCTTCGTTCTAGGGTGGGGAGGGAAAGGAGGAATTAATTTCAGGCTAGTTGGGGCCCACACACTGACATGGGTAAGGGGAAGGATATATGGAAAGAGTCTGAGACCACCATGATAGCATTAGGAAAAGGGAGGACACTGAATTGTGCACATAGGAGATAGACGATAGATGCTAGCACCAATCAGTGTGCCCACAATACTGCTTTACCATTAACACCAAACACCAGGCTACAGATAAACACATAAACACCAGAGAGGACCAGATGTGGGTCAATGAAAAGAAGTACGTTCTAGACCAAGGATAGATTCAGTGCAGGCTATTCTTGCACAGATACCAGTGATACTAAATACCTGCAATCCTTACAGAAATAATAGAAGACAGACACAGAGCAATCCTTCACAGACATCCAGACACTATGGGAGAGAGAGCCAACTGATCTACCATCTCAGAACCATAGTACTGGGGGACAACGGACTCAATTGGCACAACAAAATACATAAAAGCCTTGTTCCTCATCCTATATTGGTGAGTAGCGACTGGGGTCTTAAAAGCTTTCAAGTGGCCATCTAAGATGCAGCTAAGGGTCTCCTATCATTGGAAATGAAGAAGAGTGCAAAAACAAACAAACAAAAAAAACCCAAGGGCATTTGGAAGCAATTAGCCCTAGGACACAATCGCCCTCAAGACCAGAAGAACTAGATGGTGCCCAGCTACCAATGCTAACCACTCAGGAAAGGATCAAATCTGGAGATCCTGGATAGAGTGGGAGGAAAAACATGGGACACAATCCAAAAGGTCAATAATGACCAGAATTACTGGCCAGATGGTGTCTGGTGAGAACCCCAATACTATGGCCCTGGAATACATTCTGCACCTGGAATAAACCTCACTCCCAGGGGCTGGCTCTCAGCCCAATAGTCAACAAGATGTACATGCAGAGCACTCAACCCAGGGGGATGCACCCACATACTCTGTGGAAATACATCCCTTGGAGCAATAGACCACAGGGCATCAGTCTGGCAACATTCTCACGGAGGTAATACAGGACAGACAGGAGTGTATAACTATGAGGGGTAAGGGGGAGGGTTGTTGGGCAGGGAGGGGAGGAGACTGGGTTAGGGTTGGGCATGGTAAATGGGGAGTGGAACTAAATGTGCATGTAATGTTGAATGTAAAACAAACTCTTAAACAAACAAAAAAGAACTGCTCATTGGTAAGTAAAGGTGGCAAGCAAACGTGTAGAGTAACTGAACAGGGGAAAAAATCAACTGCTTCTGGACAACAATCTACTGTACTACATCTGACATGAGTAAGTAAATATGCAGCACATAGTATGAAAATGGTATATTCATTAAGTTATAAAATTTTTTGTCACATGCCTTTATAATTGGCAACATCATCATAGGACTGGCCTCACTACTTAAAAAAGTCAATTTTGCAAACTTCACATAAATAGTGAAGTACTTGATTTGCAATTTCTTTACCGGTATCACTTTTTAAGCTAGTAAATGTGATAAATCGCTTGACAGGTTTTCCATCTGTTGAGGATATGTACCTTAAAACAATCCTTAGCTGATCTATAAGAGAAAGATCAGTAGTAGATTCTATAGACAAACTGAAATATTGAGCTATACTTATTTTGCTGAAAACAGTTGATTGAACTTTATCACTTATTAAGTTTATTAATTCTTCACATTGTTTGAGACATAAATGATTGGTTAACCTTTCCAGTGTTATCGTATTTGGAGATGTCACCTGATAACAATCAATAAAACTGAGCAGCAAGTTCAAGTAAACCCCAAGAATTTCCATTTTGTGGGAACTCACTTTATTTCTTCCTTGGAAAGATAGTCCACATTCAGAGATTGTTATAAATGACATCAAATTATGTTTTAAAAAGGAAGTTATTTTTGAATTGTCTTTAGGGTTTCACAAATCTTTTTCTTTTTATCTTCTGTGAGCTTCCCTTTTTGTGCTCCACTTAGCTGCTACAGTTTTATTTTACCTGGATATAAAATTATGTCACTATTTAAATTTGATTTCTACTGAAGCAAATAAGCTTAAATAATTGAAAATAAATAAAATTTATAAAACAAGTAAAATTTATAAAATAAGATTTACATTGAATATGGAAGTTAAAAAAATTTGTATTTGAAAATTAGTAAGTAAAAATAATTAATTTGGAACATGTGAATTTGTTCTTCAGATCTGAGAGAGTGGATTTAAAAAAAATAGTGCTTGTAAGGCAATTGGATATAATTTCATTAGTTGTTAGATGTTTGTTGCCAGGCCTTTGAAGATCTCCATGAGTGTTTTTCACCTTGAAATAATACTTGCACAGTCACTTTACATCCTTTGATGCTACATCTTCATAGTTCATTTGACTACTGCTGATACCTGATGGAGGAGAGAGGTTGCAAAGAGCATGATACAAATACAAGGGTATGCTGAATCTGAAGATGTATTTTGGATTGCTTTGCATGGGACCAGATATGTCACAAGTCACATGATTATTTTGCCACTGGTGTGTTCTTATGTGTCAATGAGAGACAATTGAATGTGAGGTTATACCCAATTTGTCTGTAATGAAAAAAAAAAATTGTTACCATATAGAAAAATGCATAAAATGTTATAAATTTCACTTAGTGCCCTGCCAGTTCCTCTCCACTGCAGTGCTGCCTGGCGTCTGTGGATCTTTGCTTTGGACAACTGGTGCCACTGTTTTGTTGATGCCCTAGGCACATGCTTACCTTGCTTATTGGGTAACCCATTCCTAGAAGCAAAGCTGAGGTTCTGTTGTCTCAACCATTGAGTAAGGTATTTGCTAATTGGTGGAGCACAGAACTGTGGGTTCACTATCTTTTATACCTTCAGTGATATGAGCCAGGAGATAAATTAACCTAAAAGTTATGACAATATTTTTGCTACTTGTTAGTTGCTGTCAAGTCTATTCTGGCTCATGGTAACTCCACGTGTTCAGAGTAGAACTGCTTCATAGCGTTTGCAAGGTTGTGACCTTTCAGGAAGCAGAGCATCAAGCCTATGTTCTGCATCACTGTTGGGTGGATTTGAAGCAGTAACCTTCAATCTTTTGTCCGATAGTCAAGAGCTTAACAATTTATGTCACCCAGGGACTGCTTGAAATTTTTACTGAGTTTATACGGCGGCAATCTCTGGTTATTTAGGTCTGCTTTTCAAAATTTAGTGACTTCACATTTTTATCCCTCCATAAAGTCAATGGAGATGAGGGAAACATGGAAGGTAAGGCAGAATGGGAATAAGTGTTAGAATGCTCAGGGATAAACGGGTCCAGAGAGCAGAAAGAAATTTTTAATTTCTTTGGGCTTGGGTGTAGGAAGATATATTTCACTTGTGAATGGCTAAGTGTGGTTAATGATCCCTAGGATGAGAAGCTATACATGTATTAAGATGCTTCAAATACCATTGCAAACAAGAAGGCACAATAATTCTGAGCCTTGGACTCCCAGAAATGAAGGGACCTGATTTAGAAGTTAAGGCATCAGGAAGACTGGTCCTCTTTAGCTGTCCACCCCCACCAGCATGGACCTGTGGCTTGGGAATAGGTATCAAAGGTAGCAGTCATATGTCTATGGTCTGAAAGACACCATTACAGATTCTTGTTTCAGTTTCCAAGGACTTCCTTCGCTTAATTATCCCATTTAAAAGCACAAATGCTTTATTTTTCCATCAATTTACACCTTATCACTAAATACTGTGTCCAGTTAAGAATAAAAAAAGATATATATCACTCAATCACTTCACTCTCCATCAACATGTATTAGTTATACATAGAAAAAAAAATAACTCAGCTGAAGTCTTTAGAGGTAGGCTTAAAAGAAGTAATGATTTAAAAATATAACACATTACTGGGGATAATAAAGGGCTGTAAACGGCAACATGTATTATGATCTTGAATCAAAAGACTTGATGCGAAGGGCTCAGATCTATGAAGTTGTGTGGTAGGGTGAGAATCAAGAGCAGTTTGGAGTTGAAGCAATGATGTATGAGAAAGACCTATGTTGTGCCAAGAGCTCGCCAATACCCACCACCACTGCCTCACTGGCACATATGTCATAGGGTTTATTGAGAAAAAGCATAAAGGCAGGTAGGTATGATAGTCCACTGATCCTAACAAGCAATGTTCTCTAGGAAGGTGTTGAGGGAGTGTCCTTGTTTGAAACTGGGGAGTCCACTGGAGCTCAGTGGCTGACACAAGTCTTCTCTTTCCATTGAGCCATCTTAGATCTGCTGAGCCTACAGCAGTTTTCCTTTGGAAAACTTCCAGAGGAGTGAGACAATGAGCCTCCAAGGCTATCTAGATTAGTCCCAAAGTAATTCATAAATTTAGCATGGGGACACTATGAAAGATCAATGGGACTTTGAAGTTTGAAAAATTGTGAAGTGCTGCTAAAAGTATGATGCATGAGAACAGATAATATGTTTGAAGAAAGTGTTGATGGATGGAGCCTTAAAGTACTGGTTGTGAAAGTATATTGTAAATGTATTAGTTTTATTGCTGAATAAAAACTTACCACTTAGTAGCTTAAATAACATCCAATTGTTAACTCACAGTCCTTAGGACAGAAGTCTGGCATAGTGTGGCCAGATTTACTGCTCAGGGTATTACCAGGCTTAAATTAAGCTATCATCCAGGTTGAGTTTGGAGTCTTCTTCCAAGCTCACCAGTTATTGCCAGGATTCATTTCCTTGAGATAATAGGCTAAGGTCCCCATTACCCATTTAGCTGTGGTCTGCACCACTCTTAGCTCCTAGTGGCCACATGCAATGCCTTGCCATGTGACTATCATGCATATTTCATAAAATGGATGTTAGCTTTCTTCCAGGCCAGCTGGAAAACATCTCTCTGACTTCTTCTGTGACCAATCAGAGAAACTAGCCACTTTTAAAGGACTCATGAAATCAGTCAAACTAACCTGTATACTCTTCATATCTTAAGGCTAACTGATTTGGAAACTTCCTTATATCTGCAAAATATCTTCAGAGCAGTTCCCAGATTACTGTTTGTTCGAACAACTGGAAGAAGATGTGTGCATGCCAGGGATCAGGAATATTGGAGGCCATCTGAGAATTCTGCCTACCCTAAAAAAAATATAAAATCAAAAGAGTTGAAATGTAGGAAAATAGAAAGGTCAAGTGACTAGAAATTCCAGAACATGATTTAAAATATATAATGTGGTATATGAGAAAGGTAGAGTTTTGTATCAGAGAAGGAAGAGACAAATTGATAAGTGGTGACAGAGAAATGGCTAATAATTTGGAAAAAATAGCAATATCTTATTATACCCAATGTATTTCAGGTTAAATAAGTGCATGAAAAAATTATTTAGTATTAGACAAACATACATATATCTTTTCATTTCTTGGGAGTAGGAGCTTTCTAAGTATGATATCAAAGGCAGAAAGATTTCACTTGATTATGTGACTATTTGATGCTTCTGTATGTCTCAAGAAGTCCCTGGGTGGTGCAAATGGTTAGCATGCTCAGCTGCTAACTAAAAAGTTGGAAGTTTAAACCCACCCAGAGGAACCTCAGAAAAAATTCCTGGCAATACAGTTCTGAAAAATCAGCCACTGAAAACCCTACGGAGCACAGTTCTACTCTGACACACATGGAGTTGGCATGAGTTGGAATCAACTTGATGGCAATGGATTTACTGGTTTGTATATAACCCCAAGGAGCTCTGGTGGCTTAGTGACTATGGCATTTGGCTGCTAACCAGAAGATTGGCAGTTCAAACCCACTAGCCACTCCTTGGAAGGAAGACTGGGCAATCTACTTCTGTAGAGATACCACCTTGGAAACTCAAGGAGGGATCACTAGGAGTCGGATTCAACTCAATAGCAGTGAGTTTGTTAGTTTGGTTTGATATATCCCCAACATCATAAATTAGGAGCTCTGGTGGTGTAGGGCTTAATGCATTAGGCTGCTAACCAAAAGATTGGTAGTTTGAATCCACCAGCTGCTCCATGGGAGAAAGATGACACAGTACTTCTATAAAGATTTATAGCCTTGGAAACCCTTTGAGGGTTGTTAAGAGTTGAAATTGACTTGATGGCAGTTAGTTTAGTTTTAGTTTTGAACACTATAAATAAAATTAGAAAAAGTGAAAATCTAGAAGTAGTATTTTTCAATAAATGACATCTTATATTTCTTACATGTAATGGATCATAATAAAAAGGGAAGCTGGATTATATGAAGAAGAATGTGGATTGGGACTGGAGGAAGACTCATTAAGAACCTGTAATATGCAGATTATACAACCTTGCTTGCCAAAATGAAGATAACTTGAAGCACTTACTAATGAAGGTAAAGGCTTTCAGTATGGATTACATCTGAACATGAAGAAAATGAAAATCCTCAAAATTGGGTCCATAAGCAACATCATAATAAATAGTAAGCATACTGAAGTTGTCAAGGATTTCATTCTTTTTTTATTTTTTATTTTTTATTAGGATTTGGGTGAAGATTTACAGAGTAAATTCACTTTTCATACAACAGTTCACATATACTTTGTCTCATGTCATTGACCAAAATTTACAATGCAGCAGCTCCCCTCCCA
This sequence comes from Orycteropus afer afer, assembly GCF_000298275.1. Classification (NCBI taxonomy): domain Eukaryota; kingdom Metazoa; phylum Chordata; class Mammalia; order Tubulidentata; family Orycteropodidae; genus Orycteropus; species Orycteropus afer. The sequence continues at coordinate 8,229,037 of NW_006921734.1, forward strand.
CTTCCTCCCCATAGTTACCTCCTCCCAGTG
>NW_006921734.1:8230696-8232163 GCF_000298275.1 Orycteropus afer afer
GAAGTGTCTATTCATGTCTTCTGCCCATTTTTTAATTGGATTGTTTGTCTCTTTGTTATTGAGATGTTGGAGTGTTCTATAAATTCTAGAGATAAGTCCCTTGTCAGATATGTTATTACCAAATAAGGATTTCATTCTACTTGGATCAACAATCAATGTCCATAGAAACAGCAGTCAAGTAATCAAACAATGTATTGCATTGAAAGAATCTGCAGCAAAATACCTCTTTAAAATCTTAAGCAAATATGCCACTTTGATGACTAACGTGTACCTGATTTTCAACTACTTCATGTACATGCGAAAGCTGGACAGTGATAAAGGAATTTATGCATTCAAATGTTGGTGAAGAATATTGAATATACCATGGACTTCCAGAAAAAATGAAGCAATCAGTCTTAGAGGAAGTACAGCCAGAATGCTCCTTAGAAGTGAAAATGGAGAGATTCCATCTTCTCACTTTGGATACATTTAGGAAAGATCAAGTGCTGAAAAGGACATCATGTTTGGTAAGGTAGAGGGTTAGTGAAAAAGAGGGAGACCTTCAATGAGGTGGATTGATACATTGTTGTTGTTGTTGTTGTGTGCCGTGGAGTCGGACCTGACTCATAGCAACCCCTCCTTGGGTTTCCGAGGCAGTATTACCATGGAAGTAGATTGCTCAACCTTCCTTCTGAGGAGTGGCTGGTGGGTTTGAACTGCCAGCCTTCTGGTTAGCAGTCAAATGACTTAGGCACTATGCTACCAGAGCTCCTATGGATTGATATAGTCATTGCAAAAATGGGCTCAAACACAGTAACAATTATGAGGATGGTAAACTGTTTCATTCTATTATACATAAAGTCTTTATGAGCCAGAGGTGATTTGATGGTACCTAACAATAATGATTACAATACGCAAATGACTTGATCAGCAATTCATGGAATATAAATGGTCAATAAACATTAAATTGAATCGCATCAATCATTGTGCAAATTAAGACCTAATTTTAATTCTGTCTGTTATGAATTGAATTGTGTCCCCATTACCCCCAATATGTGTCATCTTGGCTAGGACATGATTCTATTGTTGTTGTTAGGTGCTGTTGAGTTGCTTCCAACTCATAGCAACCCCATGCACAGCAGAACGAAACACTGCTCGATCCAGCGCCAGCTCCATGATCCCTGCTATACTTGAGCCCATTCTCACAGCCACCATGTCAATTCATCTCATTGAAGGCTTTCCCCTCCTTCATTGACCCTCCACCTTACCAAGCATGATATCCATCTCCAGGAATGGTCCCCTCTGACAACATGACCAAAGTAGGTGAGACGAAGTCTGGCCATCCTTGCTTCCAAGGAGCATCTTGGCTGCACTTCCTCCAGGTTAGATCTGTTAGTTCCTTTGGCAGTCCATGGTACCTTCAGCATTCTTCACCAGCACCACAATTCAAAAGCATCAACTCTTCTCTGGTCTTCCTTATTCATTGTC
>NW_006921734.1:8234053-8246437 GCF_000298275.1 Orycteropus afer afer
CATTATTTCTGTCACCAAGGCCAACTTTTCCAACTACCAGTGATTCTTCTTTGTTTTCAACTTTTGCATTCCAGTCACCAGTGATAATTAACACATCTTGATTGCAAGTTTGGTCAATTTCAGACTGCAGAAGTTGATAAAAATCTTCAATTTCTTCATCTTTGTCTTTGGTGGTTGATGCATAAATTTGAATAATAGTCATATTAATGGGTCTTCCTTGTAGGTATATGGATATTATTCTATCACTGACAGCATTGTACTTCAGAACAGATCTTGAAAAATCCTTTGTGATGATGAATGCCACGCCATTCCTTTTTAAACTGTCATTCCTGGTGTAGTAGATCATAGAGTTGTCTGATTCAAAATGCCCCAAACCAGTCCATTTCAGCTCACTACTGCCTAGGATATCAATCTTTATCATTCAATTTCATTTTTGACAACTCCTAATTTTCCTACGTTCATACTTTTTACATTTCATGTTCTGATTATTAATGGATGTTTGCCGCTGTTTCTCCTCAATTTGAGTGGTGCCATGTCAGCAAATGAAGGTCTCAAAAACTTTACCTTATCCATATGAGTAAGGTTGATTTTACTCTGATAATGCAGCTCTTTCCCAGTCCTACTTTGAGAGCTTTCTAAGCTAAGTGACTCATCTTCCTCCTCTGTATTGGATGTTTCTAGACTATTCATAAAGTTGCCCGTAATGTATCAGAGAGTGTTTCTCTGCTATTCATAAGGTTTTCCCCAGCCAATTCTTTGAGAAGTGTATGGCCTCCTCCTTCTTCCTAGTCTGTGTCAGTCTGCAAGCCAGGCTGATGTCTGTGCAACAGGTGCACCCCACTGGGTTTGAAACACCAGTGACACAGCCTCAAGACTCACAGCAACATGTCACCACAGTAGGACAAACCGACAGAGTGGTTTGTGTCCCTTAGCTGTTGGAAACCCTTCCAACCACCCTTACCTGAATCCCTGTGGTTAACTCCTCGATCTGTTCCAGTCCCCTTTGCCTTTTCTGTCCTCTTCCTGCCTTCCCGTCTTGCTCCTTGTGGGGCCTGGCCTGGGTTCCCTCTCTTCACCTGGGTTCCTGTGGCTGACTCCTCAATCTGTTCTGGTCCCCTTTGCCTTTTCTGTCCTCTCCCTGCTTCCCACTTAGCTGCTTGTGGGGGGTAGTCTGGGTTCCCTCTCTTCACCTGGGTCCCTGTGGTTGACTCCTCAATCTGTTCCAGTCCCCTTTGCCTTTTCTGTCCTCTCCCTGCTTCCTGCCTCGCTGCCTGTTCTTAGGTCCCTGGAATCTGAATGAGAATGCTATCACTTTAAAATCCAAAATGGTTGCCACTTGTAAACATTCAAAATGGCTGCACCCTCTGTCACTTTAAATATCCAGAATGGCTGTCACATGTAAACAATCAAAATGGCTGCACCCTCCAGACAAACAAGAAAGTCAGTGAAAAATAAACAAGAAAACCTGCAATATCTGGGGATAGGGCAATAAGAGAAAAAAGGCAGAGAAAGAGAATAATGGAGAAAAATATGGTAAAAATGCAAAAAGAAAAACTAGGAATGGGGTTAACCACAAGGAAAACAAAATTTTGCAACCAGGAACAAGAAAAAAAAAAAGGTGAAAACTGGGAACTGGGAAGGGAAGAATAAAGAATAATAGTAAAAAGGACAAAAGTATTAATAATAGTAGTAGTTTTAAAACAGACAAAAGTAAGCAAACTAAAAATCAGAAAAAAGAAAGAGAAAAAAAATCTGGGGAGGGCAAGGCAGGGCACCCAAGCTCCATCCAAGCACACAGAGTGGGATGGATTTCCTGTGGGCCCAGGAAGTAGGTGAGAGTAGGGGATGGCCAAACCTCTGTTCACCAAGTGGGTGTGGGGTATAAGAGTAACAAGGGGAGTGTCACACCTTTTCAGTCATCCAGTTCCGGAGTGTCCTTGGGGTTACTCGGATGTCTTCTAGTTCTAATGTTATGATTCTGTGCAGTGGCATTCTGGGAAAGGTGCAGGGACCCAGGGTCACAGTCAGCCATGGATCAGCAAGGCCCTCTTTAACATTTATAGAAGCTGGCAAGTCCAAAGTTCTTGGATCAAAATGTCAAGCTGGAGTCTTTTCCTGACTCTTGCAGTTTCAGGGGCTGAGGAGCTCAAGTTTCACAGGCAGCATACTGGCTGTTGACTCCAACGAATGACGAATCCAAGATCTCCAGGCTGAATGGACATGATTCTAGTATTATGTAATTATCCTTCACTTTGTGACCTGATGTAATTATGCTGTGTGTTGTAAATCCTAACATCTGTGATATTAATGAAAGAGCTGTGGTGGCCCAATTCCTAAGGCATTTGATAGCTAACCAGAAGATTGATAGTGCAAACCCACCAGCCACTTCATGGAAGGAAGATGGAGGAATCTACTACTGTAAAGATATATGGCCTTAGAAACCCAATGGGGGTCACTATGAGGCAGAATCCACTCAATGGCAGTGAGTTCTTTTTTTTTTTTTTTTTGATGATGTTAATGAGCAGGATTAGTGGCAATTATACTAGTGAGGCAGCATGCAATCTATAGGATTAGGTTTTATCTTGAGTTAATCTCTTTTAAGATATAAAAGAGATTAAACAAGCAAACAGAGATCAGAGGGACCTACTACCACCAAAAAAAAAAAAAAAAGAAAAGAGCCAGGAGTAGAATGCATCCTTTGGACCCAGAGTCCTTGTGCTGAGAAACTCCTCAACTCAGAGACATTCCCCCAGAGCTGGCAGAAAAAGAAATGCTTCCTCTAGAGCTGGTGCCCTGCATTTGGACTTCTAGCCTCCTAAACTGTAAGAGAATAAATTTCTGTTTAAGTCATCCATTTGTGGTATTTCTGTTATAAGAGCACTAGATAACTAAGACACTGTCAAACTGACATTTATATAAGATAATACAACTCAGTTTTTCAGCAGAAGCCAGGAAATGGGCTTATACATACTTTTGGTAGTAATGTAAGTTGGTATAACCTCCTTGAATGGCATGCTTGATAAGTACTTGACTAGAGCTGAGGAATAAAGTCAAGAGGAAACAGTTTATCTCAACTGTATAAACATATATACATACGTATAATTATGAGCATTTAATCATGGTTAATATTCAGTGCTTGTTTTGTGCCTGACGTTATGCTAAATATTATACATGGATCTCATGTAGTCCTCAGAAAAATCCTATGAAGTCGATATGATCATTTTAATGGTGAGAACAGTTAATACCCGTAGCTATACCACTTATATGTGGGTGAAGTGAAATCAGAACCTCTTCTAATCCCTCCCACTGTGCTGAAACAGCTGGGTGAGGTGTGTAATACGGAGGCTTGCTGACTCCAAGCTACTTTAAGGACTTGTGCCCATTGTGCTATCATGCAGTGAATGTTCTTATAAGTGAGGACAAGATAATCCTTATGCCAGTTCTGACAATGGATTTTAGTGACATTATAAAGAAAGAGTTTGGAATACCCTTTGCTATTGACTAGTGGGGAGGTCTGAGGACAGGTTGGAGAAATAAAACCAAAACCGAACCCTCATTGCCTATTAAAATCTGTCCAACCAGCTTGCCGTCAGACTCCAACTGGTTGTTCATTCAGCAAGGAGTGATGTAAAATGTTCACAGGACTTACTCAATTTCAAATAAACAAGCATAATGAGAAAAGCTTTGAGAAATAGAAATGAGGAAAATTGGGAATAAAGTAAAAGGATATTTTTACTCCATTGGTGCTATTATTATATGTTTAATATAATTATGCTTTTTGTTTTCTATAAAAGTAAAATTTAAGAAGTCATATAACTGTTAGGTAGCACTTAAGAATTTAATACTTTAAACAACTAAAATGAGACTTCAGGCATTTCATTTTTGACTAACGCCTAAAGCATTTTATATTCAGAAAGACCAGTCTTCTGAAACAAATGGTATAATGAAAACTTTGCTTTCCTGTAAATTATGCAAATTTTCTAGAAACTGATTTGAAAACATATTTAATTTACATCTTTAACAACACTGTAATTTCACACTTGGATGTATGTTTTACTACAAAAAAGCATTTATGATAGGAATTTATAATCTGAATTTTTAAATCTTATTAATTTTTATTGCAGTACAATATTTGTATAGAAAAATTCATACCATAAGTGTGCAGTTTCAATATCTAGGAATCAAATATAGTCATGTGACCAGCTCCCAGAAGCAAAGAGGAATGTTTTCTGAACTTTTGGAAGCTTCCCTCATACTGCCTTCTAGTCTCTAACTCCTAACTCCTAACTCCTCCTAACGACTGTTCTGACTTCTTACAGTATAGATAGTTTATGCAATATCCTTTTGTTTTATTGTAGAAAATATATATATAATGAGATAATTGCCATTTGAACATTTTTCATGTGTACAATTTCATGACATTAAATATATTCATCATGTTGTTCAACCATCACCATTACCCATTTCTAACTATTTCCATCACCCCTAACAAAAGCTCAGTGCCCCAGTCAATAAATTCTTCTTTCTTCCTACCTCCCACACGCTCCTGGGAAGCACTAATGTATTGTGTTCTCTGTACGCTTGCCTATTCTAGATATTCATATAATTGGGATCATAACAATACTTTGACTTTTGTGACTGACTTACTTCACTCAGTGTAATAACTTCAAAGGAGTATATGGGTGGTGCAAACAGTTAAGTGCTGGGCTACTAACGGAAAGGTTAGTGGTTACTAAATCCATCAGAGACACTTTCTTCCTAGAAAGGTCTGACAATCTGTTACTGCAAGGTCAGCCCAAAACCAACAAAACTCACTGCCATTGAGTTGATTCAACTCATAGTGATCCCTCCTTGGTTTCAGAGGTGGTATCTCTATGGAAGTAGATTGCCCAATTTTCCTTCCAAGGAGTGGCTGGTGGGTTTGAACTGCCAGCCTTCTGGTTAGCAGTCAAATGCCTTAGACTCTGCACCACAAGAGGTCCTCTGAAAGGTCACAGCCATTAAAAATCCAGTGGTTCACAGTTCTACTCTGATACACATGAGGTCACTATGAGTCAGAATTGACTTGTTGAAAACTTTTTTTTTTAATTTTTAAAATGTTTTCAAGGTTCATCTTCATCATAGCATGTATCAGGACTTAATTAATTTATTTTTTTATGGTTGACTAGCATTCCTTTGTTTTTTGTACCACATTTTATTTATACATTCATCTGTTGATGGAGACTTGAGTTTTTTTCACCTTTTGGCTACTGTGAGTAGTGCTGCAATGAACATTGTTATATGAGTATCTGTTTGTGTTTTTGCTTTCAGTTCTTTTAGGTATATATCAATCTAGAAGTGGAATAGCTGGATCATATGGTAATTCTATATTTATCTTTCTGAGGAACCTCTAACTTGTTTTCATAGTTGCTGTATCATTTAAAAATCCTATCAGCAATGGATGAGAGTTCCAATTTCTCCACATCCTCATCAACACCTTTTGTTTACCGTTTTTCCATTGTAGCTGTCTTAGTGAGTGTGAGGTGATATCTTTCTGGTTTTGATTTGCATTTCCCTAATGACTAATAGAAGTATTGGTGGTTCTGTGATAGAATTCTTGTCTGCGTTGCAGGGGACTTGGATTTGCTTCCTAGCTATGCACCTCATGTGCAGCCACCATATCAGTGGAGACGTGCATGTCGCTGTGATGACGAACAGGTTTCTGCAGAACTTCCAGCCCAAGATGGACTAGAAAGAAAGGCCTGGTGATCTACTTCTGAAACTCAACCAATGTAAATCCTACGGACCACAACAGTTCAGTCTGGGGATGGTGCAAGACCAAGGAGGCATTTGTTCTATTGTGCATGGGGTCACGTAGTTGCATGTTTGTTCTTGGATACTGTGAAAGGAACTAGCAGACTTGCAATAAACCCCTCTATTTTGCCTTAAATAGAAGTCACAAGGATCTTGGCCTAGACACTAGTTTCTAGACTGAGTTTATTTTCTCTTGCCTTCTTGAGTATATATGTTTGTTAAGTTCTTTTACAGTAAAGAGAAAACTTACAGACCTTTGTGGTTATATGAGATCTTGTTCCAGCAAATAAATCCCACAGTTCTTATCTTTACTGAACTTCTGGGAGCAACAATGATATAGTTTGTCTCTATTTTGAAAGATCTAGATTAGGATGTATTGGCAGGAATGTCATTGGTAGCCTAGTGGTTTAAGCTATGTAAATGGTTCAATTCCAGAGATAAAGGACTGTGTTTATCTGTGTTAAATGGGAATTTAACCTAGAGGTTGCATATACTGCTGGGAGCTCTGGTGGCATAGTGCCTAAGGCATTTAACTGTTAACCAGAAGACTAGTGGTTCAAAGCCACCAGCCACTCCGCAGAAGGAAGATTGGGCAATCTACTTCTGTAGAGGTATCACCTTGGAAACCCAAGCAGTGGTTGCTATGAGTCAAATAGCTGCACAATAGTTATAAATTTTTGTGAGGATTTGTGAATCCTTAGTAGCTAATATTTGTACATATACCTACAACTAGTGTCTTGACTGAACTCTTTGAATTCAGTCAAATCCAAAGATTTATCTAGGAAACACAGTTTATATCAACCAGTAAGAAGTTCTACTTCATGTCAGGACAGGTGTAGAAGACTTGAGATAACACAATGTTATGAAAGTCTGTGCCCAACAAAGTTAACAGTTAGGAGGCTGAAGGTAACATTGACCCAAATTTGTTGAATGTAAAGGTGTCTACAGATGCCCATCTGTATCAGAGATCAGCATACTACAGGCTGTGAGCCAAACCAATTTGCAGACTCTTTTTTTTTCCCCTCACAATCCTTAGCTTAGTACAACAATTTTTTTAAAAACATTTTTCAGAGTGGTTGAAAAAAGAGAGAGAAGAATATACCCACAAAGACTAAAATATTTATTATCTGGCCCTTTATAGAAAAGGCTTGCCCACTGTCTTAGTTCATGAGTGTGACTGTAACAGAAATACCACAAGTGGGTGGCTTTTAAGTACAGATTTATATTTATCCAGTTCTGGAAGCTAAAAGTCCAAATCAGGGTTTTAGCTATATTGATTCCTTCCTTGTTGGTAGCCCGAGGTGCTCCTTGGTTACTTGGCTTGTAAATGATCCTCACATATTGTCTATCTACCCCCATTCATGCATGTCTCTGTGTCTAATCAGCTCTTTTCGTAATTCAGAAATAATCAGTTTTAGGATTCACTCTAAACTGGTATGACCTCAATTGACTGTTTGATTATATTACATTAGATTGCATTATGGAAGGTGATTGCATTATTACATTACACTGTCTGTCAGTTTATTGTGCTATAGTGGCTAGGGTGTTGCTGTGAGGCTGGAGGTTACACCATTGGTATTTCAAATACCAGCAGGGTCACCCATGGTGGACGGGTTTCAGTGGAGCTTCCAGACTAAGACAGACTCAGAAGAAGGAAGGGGCCATCTACTTCTCAAAAAATTGGCCAGTGAAAATCTTATGAATAGCAGTGAAACATTGTATGATATATTGCATAACATTGGATGTAAGGAAATTACATTGCATTATATTATATCACATTCACAGGTTGTGAATTTTGAAGGTACACAATTCAATCCATAACATCCTCCCTTTATATATGTAATGACTTTTCATTCAACTAGTAGTTAATGGAGATGCAGTAGTATCTGGCATAAAGGTGCAGATGTATAGTCAATAGCCTTAGGTGGCATCTGAAGCCCGATGTGTAAGTGGGCCCATGTTGGGATGAGGAGAAAGCTGAGAAAAGATCTTAGAACAGAATTCAGGAGAGCATTAGCACTTAAGGAAATCCAATGAGAAAAGTGAGGTGTCAGGACACAAAATTTAAGGACATGTTCACTCTGAGGCCCATTCAAGAGCAGAAAAGAGTGAATTAGAGAAAGAACTGTGAGGAGGATGCAATGGTCAGTAAAGGCCTTCTTAGCTCACTATGAAGAATTAGTGTGGTTTTGTTTGCACAGGAAAAAAGACAGGAAATCTACTTTGTCTTGTCAGTGTTGGTAAAGGAACAGACTTAAAAGATTTGCTATGTCTCATGTCTATACTGGGTATGCAAGCTAGATAGAATGATGTTCTTGGAATAGTCTTTTAAAACCAATATTAATTTTATGGTTGGGTATTTTAAGCAGTGGTAGCAGATGGAAAAAAGGTTGTACTTCCCTTGGGCAATTTAACTTCAGTGAAGAAGGCAACAGCAGTGTTAATGCTTCTGCCTTTTGCTGTATTTGGCATTCAGGCTGCCTCCAGTGGAAGCCTATAAATATCCTTGTGGCCTGAGTAAAAGACTTTGCTCACTGTAAGTTGAGGCATTGGGCTCAACACCTTTAACAGTGGCAGAAAGTCTGCAGTCAGATATTTTACTTTGGTTTTCATAAGTAATGGTACTCTCAAGAATGGGTGATGGTGTTAGTGGAATATATCTCTTTGTGAGTGCGGTGTAGTAAATTACTTGGTATAACTTTTCTAGCCATAAGTCTTTGTAAACTCCATAGTGGAATTTGCTGTGAGCAACTGAGGAGCTCTTTATTGTTAAAGTTATCCACCTGAGGTATTTCTGTTGAGAGTAGCACAAAGCAATGTTTTCAGAAGTTCGCTCTCTCTCAGGTGCTTAGAATTCTAATGTAATGATCGGTTAGTTTGGCCACTCTGCCAGGCTCAAAAGGAGCCCTTCTAGAGGCAAAAGAGCTCTCTGACTGCTAGCTGAGAAAGACATGCTGCTGAGAGAAACACGCTCTTGAGAGACACACATTGCCAACAGAGAGACACAGAGAGACACACATTGCTGAGAAAGAGACACCAAGAGACATGCACTGCTGAGAGAGAGAGACACCAAGAAACTCACACTGCTGGGAGAAAGACTGAGAGAGACTATTGTCAGAGAGATGGTGGGCTGAGAGAGACTGAGCATTGTTCCTGAACTTGAATTGTAGCCTGGTGCTTCCCTAATAAACCCCATAATCTGTGAGTTCTGTGTGGCCAATGCAGCGAATTATTGAACCCAGCAGAGAGGTGGTGGGTGCTGCGGGAGGAACGGTTGGTATCAGGGTTGATGAAAGGGCTGAAGGGAGGCAGTATGTCTGGCCTCACAGGGTTAGGCTTTGGGCTACTGATGGTGATTCTGTCTGTCTTCCTTTTGTGGAGTTAGAGGAGGTCAGAAGATGCAGCCTTCCTGCCCCTTTGGCAGTGAGCATTGGAGGCATCAAGAACTGAAACTTGTGAGTATATGTTCATGATGACAGGTGTCAGACCTCACAGAAACAACCAGAAATGAAAAGAGGTATTTAGATGACTTCAGTCTTCCTGATGTGTGTCTGAGTGCCTGTTTCTGTGTGAGGTGGTGGTGGTTTAATCATGGAAATGAGTCAGATGCTGACAATGTGGCTTTTGGGCCCTATGATTGTGCCAGTTGCATGAATTAGTTCAATTGCCAATAAGAACTTCCCAAATCTTTGGAGATTATAGGGAACTTATTAGAATCCCAAGGTAACATTGACCCAGAATTGTGGGCAACTGGCTCAAACTGTCTTCCCTATGTGAGAGAAAATATAGGGTGCACTACTCAAAAAAGTGTTTCTGAGTTATCTTCAGAAAAACAATTGAATGTAGGATTTTTAAATGGCCTACTTGTTTCCCATGTGCCATATTGAATTAGGTCAATGAATATAGTATACCCCAGAAATTGTTCATTATGTTTAAGGCTGATTGTCTTTATAAACTAAGAAAAGGAAGATGAGTTTCCCTAAGTCTCCCTAATCCTTAAAAATTCTGATTGCACATTCTGCTGAATTTTCTTTTGAATGACCACGGCTGATTGAAAATGTCTGATTAAAGAATATTCCTGGTTTTCAAACTGCTCCTCGGCCTCATGAAAAACTAGCTCTCTGTGCATACCCTCAACTTTCGCTCTTGTACTGCCACTCCCATTCTTCTGTGCAGTCCACATACCCACCAATTTTCCAGTTTTATCTAAACCTCAGAACATATTTAGCACAAACATCTTTTCTAGACTTCACCCACAACTTGACTCATGCTCCCTCTAGTGGCAGCATGGTGCATCTGACAGCTTAACCGCCCCAGAGCCTGCAGAATAATTCCAGTTCACAGGTGCTTGCTTTGGCCTGGGATCGTGTCACAAACTAAAGAACACTTTTTTTTCTCTTGCAACCCTTAGCTTAACTTCCTGATTTCTGTATTATTCTTAGAAATTTAGTTTTTGTAATATATGTTTGAGAAATAGAAGTGTCGCTTGCTGTAGCATTACAAAAGGAGTTACAGGGACAGGTTAGGGGTGTCTCCTGCAATGCCACAATCCTCTCCTACAGAACCCCACTTCTAGAATCTGATTTTTAGAAACATATGTTTAGCCCAAGCTTTGAGTTTGGCTGATTAACTTGCAATATGTCAGGAGTTTGACTCATGAAAAAGGGCTACAGCATAATATCTGATGATTAAATTCAAGCATTTTCTGGAATGATTTGGAAGATGAGGCAACATTTATTTGCTATTAAATATTGTTTCTTTCACTGTAACAGACCTTGATTTTATTTATTCTGTCCTCTTACCAGAAGTCAAACCTTGATTTTGTTTAGAGAAGCAACATACGTCAAACAAAAAAACAAATCCAGATTTAGGGAAAGACACATTTTATTGCAAAGGATTATTATAAAAAGTGGGATTATTGCACTTGCAGGGGCTCTATTGCAATAGGGAGAATGTTGCTCATGAGATCTGCAATTATCTCATGTTAGCTGCTCTCAAGTTGGACCCTGGCTCGTGGCACCCCTATGCACACTGGAAGAAAATGGTGCCCACTCCTGTCATTTCCTTGTTGGGCTGGCAATTGGTTCCTTGTCATCCATAGGGTTTTCACTGGTTGATCCTTGGAAGTATATTACCAGGCCTTTCTTCCTAGTCTATTTTAGTCTGAAAGTGCCACTGAAACTTGTTCAGAATGATAGCAAGCTTGAGATGCACTGGCTAGGAATTGAACTCAGGTCTCCTTCATGGAGCTAGAGAATTCTACCATTGAGCCATCACTGCCCCAAGGCTAGAAAGAATCAAGTGTGAGGGATGAAAGGTGAAGGGATGGGACAGTACATCAGAGAATGTTTTACCCTGAGGGCAGTTTATCTGGGAGGGTCATAAAATGGAGTTATATACTAGTGCAGACTGAGGGTCGATCAAAATTAAGGGGCTTAGAGGCTCAGGGGAAGATGAAAGAGCTCTGGTAGCGGTGTGGTTAAGGCATTTGGCTGCTAACCGAAGGGTTGGTGGTTTGAACCCACCAGGTGCTCTGCAGAAGAACCCACCAGGTGCTCTGCAGAAGAAAGAAGAAGCAGTGTGCGTCCATAAAAATATAAAGCCTGGAAAACCCAATGGGAGTTGCTAATGAGTCAGCATTAACTTCATGGCAATGGGTTTGAGAGGAAGATGAGAAGCTTAACTAAATTTTGATTAATAACCATTTTTGTCCAGATTCATCAGTCCTTCTGCTAATCATTTATGAAGCAAAGAAAGGGGAGTTGAGGGGTTTATGACTGGCCTTGTGCAATGTAAATAAAGAGCACAGGTTAATCTTATCTAAATCACATGAGGAAGGGTGTTTCTTTGCTGTAAGCCATTTCTGGGAACATAAATGGTAGGGGAAATTCTTTAACCTTTAGCTGTTTTTGAGGATCACAGAACTTGAGTAAAATCAACACTGTCAACTCAGCAAAAAGTCTACATTTCTCAGCTTCCTTTGCTGCTTGATGTGGCCGTGTGACTAAGTTCTTACCAAGGAGATGAACACTGGAAGCTTTCTTAAATATTTTGTTTTATAGGTCGCTGACACAGATGGGATGGGAGTAGGGGTTCTCTTCCTTCCTTCCGCCTGCCTAGACACAGCTATGATGACATTTCAGCTGCCATCTTGGGCCATGAAGCAACTTTGAGAACTGAAGTTATGGAAGTGCTGAGGTATGGAGAGCAGAAAAATAGAAGATACCTTGGTCCCTGATGGTCATGAACAGTTCTCCTAGCCCAGCCAACTTCAGGTCTTCGGTCTTCTTTCTTTTGTGTGTGTGAGAAAATAACCCATATTTTAAATTATTATCATTTTTAGATTTTTCTATTATTGGGTAGTCTACTTCCTTAGAGATACTGCCTCAGAAACCCAAGGAGGGGTGGCTATGAATCAGGACTGACTTGACGGCAGTGAGTTTTGGTTTGGTTTTTTTGTTATGTGAATAAATGGAATTTTCATCGCCTAAGATATTAGTCGGGAGCTCTGGTAGCATAGTGCCTAAGGCACTTGACTGCTAACCAGGAGGCTGGCGGTTCAAACCCACCAGCCACTCCTCGGAAGGAAGG
>NW_006921734.1:8251967-8253419 GCF_000298275.1 Orycteropus afer afer
GTGCACCTGAAATGCTCCTTGGAATTGAGAATGGCCAGACTTCATCTCACCTATTTTGGTCATGTTGTCAGAAGGGACCATTTCCTGGAGAAGGATGTCATGCTTGGTAGGGTGGAGGGTTGAGGAAATAAGGGGAGGCCTCCAACGAGATGGATTGACACGGTGACTGTGATGATGGGCTCAAGTATAGCAGGGATCATGGAGCTGGTGCAGGATCAGGCAGTGTTTCGTTCTGTTGTGCATGGGGTCGCTATGAGTCGGAAATGACTCCAGGGCACTTAACAACAACAACAGAGATTCTGATATCCAGTGGATAATCCTAGAACCAGTGGACTTTCAGATCACACTGTTGTCTTTCCCTTTCTTTTTAATTCAGTCTTGCTCAGTAGTTGTTTATCCTTTTATGAATATTTCCTATCTAAAGCAGATTCACATTGACAGGTAGTTTCCTTCCCTATCTCAAATTGTGATAAATGGGTGCAAATGGCTTCAAATAATTTGCCTGGGAGTTATCTGTGGGCCATGCAGAAAGTGAAGGTAGTTGCTCTAAATAGGGGGTATTTTGTGAGAAGAGGCATTCTGGTGAACATGCAAGGAGTGGCAAAGTTCAACCTTCTATTAAAAACCAAGCTCTTAGGGCTTGGATTATTCAAGCAAGGATTTATTTTGTTCTGTCTCTATAAGGCTCCCTTTTAGTTAGTGGCCTCAATTCCCTGCTATCCTGAAGTACCATTAGTTTCTTTGTATCCTGTGGGGCTGAGATAGACACTAAACTGAGCTCAGACAATCAGACCCTAATACAGTAAAACTTGCAAAAGGTGAAACCTGTAAGGCGGAAACTTGTGAGAGAAGGAAAACTCAAAAATGTTCCACTAAAAAGGAGCGATAGAAAAGTGGTAAGGCTGGATAGAGTGGGAGAACAATGTGGAACAAAACTCAGATTCATAAAAACAGACCAAGTTTACTAGTCTGGTAGAACCTGGTGAGACCCCTTAGACTATGGCCTCTAGCTACCCTTAGGTCTGGAATTGAATTCACTCCCGTGGCTTCCAGCCAAACAATAGTTAGGCATATAGGGTGAATGAACATTTATATCAGGTATATTCACTCCCTACAACGATCAGTCATGGGAGAACAGAAGGGCAGTATCTGCATAGGGAGAGAGCTCAGGGGCAAGAATGCATAGGAAAGAAGGACCCAGGGAAGAAGTAACTACAGGGAGGAAGTGGCAAGAGAACTGTTACATGGTGGGGAATTGCAGTCAATGTCATGAAACAAAATGTGCATGAACTGCTGAATGGAAAATGAATTTGCTCTGTAAACTTTCACCCAAATCACAATAAAAATAGAAAAAAAAGTAGTAGACTACACTCTTTCAAAAGTAGAAAACTTGCAAGACCTAGAAAACACGGTAGTTCCCATGTTGTTGTTGTTGTTGTTGTTGTTATGTGC
>NW_006921734.1:8254235-8257577 GCF_000298275.1 Orycteropus afer afer
TAGTATAGGGCCTAAGGCACTTGACTCCTAACCAGAAGGCTGATGGTTCAAACCCACCAGCCACTCCTTGGAAGGAAGGTTGGGCAATCTATTTCCGTAGTGATACTGCCTCAGAAACCCAAGGAGGGGTAGTTATGAGTCAGGGCCGCCTCGACGGCACACAACAACAACAACATGACAACAGCATGGAGTGATTGGGTTATGGCAAGATATTAGTATGTATTAGTATACTATGGTAACAGCGTGGAGTGATTGGGTTATGTAGTGGAAGGCTAGCAGTTTTACTCCACCCAGAGGCAAGTTGGAGGAAGGGCCTGACAATCTACTTCAACTGTTGAAACCTTTTGGAGCATAGTTGTACTCTGATACACATGGTGGTGTTAAGAGTCAGAGTTGACTCAAGGGCAACTGGAACTGGAATGGCAACAGTACGAGTTCAGAGACCAGATGAAAAATTTTCCATGGGCTCCAGTTGGCTCTGAATTGACCCCTAACCTCTTCCTTCTCTGTAAAGCAGTACTAAATTTTCCGAGCACAAAGTAGATTGCCCCATTTTTCTTCTACAGAGCAGCTGGTGGGTTTGAACTGCCAACTTTCGAGTTAGCAGTCAAATGCCTTAGGCACTATGTCACCAGAGCACCAGAGTCCATTTTTATAAGCTATCTCCCTCTCAAAATCTCTGTTTTTCCTACATTTGGTAATATTTTGTAAAGAGTTATTTGTCTTTCGTAAGTAATTTTAAGTATCATATCTAATTAAAAAGCAGGAGATACTGGCAGCATAGTTATGACTTGTGCTATTCTTGCCTCTACAGGCTGTTGATATTTGTGCTAGGAAAAAAGACTCCTGATTCAACAATGTTCTATAGAGACCATTTTATTATGCCTTAAACAAGACAAAGACAATCATTCAGATGAGGGAAATAGTCAGCATATAACCAGCACAGACCAAAGTAATCCACTGAATCACAGTCATGGTGTTCGTTATATATGACAGAGAACAGAGGAAATCACAAGATCATGATTGGTGGCAGGTCTATTCACCACTGTCTCAGGTGGGACTCTAGAACTACAGAAGTGGGGAAGGGAGAAGGGTGGTGGTGATGTGTCAGGGGAAGGACCGTGATTAGAATATGTACATACTTGCAGGTTGAAAAGGTTACAGGATTGGTTCTGGAGTTTTAATTACCTGACCACTTAGTGGTTGGTATGACTCATGATCATGCGACTCTGAGTCATAGTCACAATGCCAGGATCCCAACCTTTTACATAAATTAGATAACATTCATCTGATTGACTATTGTTAGTAAATGCCCAGGCAAGGGCCCTGGTTCTTCCTGTGAGCACCCTTTTTGCATACTAATTAATCTATATCCAACCAGAGTCTTCTTGAGGGCATACTGTCATTCCCTGGCCTTTTCTGGATTTTCCTGTGCATAGCTGCATTGTTGGTGTTAAGGCCAACAAACACGGGAAAAGTAACACAAAGAACTTAAGTGGTGTCTGAATTTATGTTGAGACTCAAAATGGAGTTAACTAACTAAACTAACTCATTGACGTAGAGTCATATCTGACTCATAGTGACCCCTCCTTGGGTTTCCGAGGCGGTATCACTATGGAAGTAGATTGCCTAACTTTCCTTCTGAGGAGTGGCTATTGGGTTTGAACCGCCAGCCTTCTGGTTAGCAGTCAAATGCCTTAGGCACTATGAGTCTTCCACAAACCAAGTGTGATAGTTGGAGCTGTGTGTCAACTTGGCTGGATCCCAGTTCTGTGTGGTTGTTCCCATGATGGGATCGGATGACTGTGTTCTGAGTGGCCAATCTGTTCAAGGGGAGTTACTCTAGGGGTGTGGCCTGCTTCCAGGATATTCAGGGACATCCTGGGAAGAGAGAAATTCTTCTGTGGATTGGGATTCTGTTGTGGTGCCCACAACTGTCCGTGAGTGAGCAGTCCACCATTCAGCCCGGAGATCTTGGATTCATCATTCATTGGAATCAACAGCTGGTGTACTGCCTGCCAGCCTTGAGCTTCTCGGCCCCTGCCATTGCGGAAGTTAGGAAAAGCCTCCAGCCTGACGTTTGCTCCAGGGACTTTGGACTTGCTGGCTTCTATATGTTTGTGAGCCATTTTTCCTAAGATAAATTTCTCTCTCTCTTTATATATATATATATAAGCTTTGCTGGTTTTTGTTTCTCTAGAGAACCCAGTCTAACACACCAAGTACTTTAGAATTTAAGCTCTCATACATATTACAGGCTTCACCCTGACTCATTTTAGTTTCCCTTTATCACCATCTTTTTATTTTGTTTTACTTCAGGAAAACAACTAACCAATTAACTTGCTTTACAAACCCATTGCCATCTAGTTGATTCAGACTCATAGTGACTGTTTAGGACAGAGTAGAACTGCCTCATAGTATTTCCAGGGCTGTAAATCTTAACGGAAGCAGACTGTTTCATCTTTCACCTGCAGAGCACCTGTAGGTTTGAAACTCCAACTTTTTGATTAGAAGCCTAATGCTTTAACTACTAAGCCAGCAGAGCTCCTTCCAGAGCTAGTAGCCTAGTCAATTATGCTGGATCACCCATGAACACATTTATCTCTTAGATAACACTTATCACAGGACATTCAAGAGATGGAGAATAAATATATCTTTAAGCTACTTTGATATGTGTCTTGACTCCTACACTTTTCCTGGGAAGATTTTATGGTAGATAGAGTCCTGCTTGAGACAGCAAAGTTTGTCCTAGGAGGGAGAGAATAATTTGATTGTAAAAGCCCTCCATTTGTTAGCATGTTTTTCAGTAACTATTTGGGTGAAATGAAACACACTCCCCAGACCTTCATCAGAGCAAGTTCTTCACACTCAGGTATAGGTAAAGATTGAAGAGATTTAAGAGGCCTACAGTTGAGTAGACTATAGCTTGTGAGGAGTAAATTCAGAAACCAAATTGAGACTAGGGTCTTGAGGATAGTGGGTTGATGGTGGAAGGTTTTCTTTTAATTAGCTTCTTGCTTGATTGTAGGACTCTACTAGAAGTGGCAAGCTCAGATGTATGTGTGTGTGTGTCTATGAAAAGAGTATGTAAGTTATGTACATCACTTGTCATTTACTTGTCTGCAGGTTTGTTAGTAGTAGAGATGCATTGATTTGATGCATTGAACACCAACGACTGAAAACCAGAAGAATTGTGGGAGGATATCAAGAACATTATCCATGAAGAAAGCAAGAGGTCACTAAAAAGATGAGAAAAGAAGAGAAGACCAAAATGGATGACAGAAGAGACTCTGAAACTTGCCCTTGAGCGGAGAGTAGCTAAAGCCAATGGAAGAAATGACA
>NW_006921734.1:8260633-8288339 GCF_000298275.1 Orycteropus afer afer
GGGTTTGAACCGCCAGCCGTCTGGTTAGCAGGCAAGTGTCTTAGCCACTATGCTACCAGAGCCCATAGAGTTCTAGTTTTCATAGGTTTCATTGTAGTTAGAACCTGACTGGCACTTAGTGTGTGGAGTTGGAGATACAAAGAATCACAGCTCAGCAATGATTTTATAAAGCACAGATTTTGTGGAGAAATTATCAACATATGCCTCCCCCTCTTTATTGGGTTATTAGATATAGCTCTCTCTAGGAGTCTGTGGAGAATTATGGAAGTGAAGTCCAAGGATGTTAAAAGACAGAGAATAAAACATAAGCCTCAATAAGGCCAAATGTATCCATCCAGGATTGAAGAGTTTACAAATTGGCTTGAGCAACTGGGAGCAGTGTTAATAATCTGCTGAGGAGCTAACTAAAGCCTGAATTCCAAGGAGGCCTGTAGTTAATGAGGTTGAAATATTGAAACTTCCTGGTAAGCCCCACTGTCCTTCTTTTCTCCTAATTGTTGCTGCCCCGGGATTGCATTTCCTAACAAAGTATTGGCATTTAAGCTTTGCAGCAGAATCTGTTTTCTAGGAGATCTGGGCTAACATGGGCCCTTTACCCTGGGAAGACCTACCTGCCAGGAAAAACCCTCTTGCTTTAGAGCAGGACCAGGCAAGTATAGGAGTCTGCAGATTCAGAATGTTGAGAATGTTGAGTGTTAAGGATTGGCTTTCAGATGGGGAGATAGCTGGAAGAACTGAAAGTCTGCAAAACCTGGAAAAAATGTCAGTAAGGAGGATTATAGGTAATAAACCAGACAGAACAGTGGAATGAGAACAGAACACTGCAGGTCAGGCCCCGGGGGTTTATATATGTACAACTTGACACATATAGGATGTTCCTAAGGTTTTTGTTTAGTAAGAAGCTGAGTCTTCTCTGGAAACCTTTTCAAAACATCCTAGGAACTAAAAGATGTTTCATTTCTATGCCATCTGTATCTGAAACATTGGAATGGCTGAAGAAATATAAATTTGGCTTTCTCATTCTCCCATCCTCACTCCTCTGGTTTTGAAGAAAACCACTCCAATATATAGTCATGCCCTCCTGGTATGATTCTTCTTACTCTTGCACATCACAATGGTGCCACAGATATCTGAATGGCTCTTCTAAAGCATTCAGTTACAGAGCCTTCTGGTGGCCAAATTATCCTACTTGTCCAGGTTATGAGTGTGAAAAAATTATTTTCATGAACTGAGCCTATCATAACAAGTGTTGGGATCTAAGTGAGGGTAGCAGGTTGTGCAAGTGGGTAGCTCTCATAAATTATTGCTGTCACATGGACACAATGATATTTCTCTCAACTTCTATGGCCATAACTAGTTCATGTCTAGCAATGGAAGCTGAGAGACAAAACAACCTTGCTTAGAACTTGAAACTACCTGGGAACTCCAGGGACACTGGTAGTCCAGGAAAAGCAATGATAAGCTGTAGGAGGTTTAGAATCCCAGCAGGGTTCCTAGACTTCAAGTGGAGCACCAGAGATGAGGGCTCATAAGCTGAAGCTATCTGTACTATTTGTCTTGATGTCAATATTACTGAATTTCTGTAATACTTTGATTTTATTTATACATCAAATCTTGGGATATTTTGGAGCATTTTCCCTGCAAACAAAATATCCTTTAATCGTAAAAGAATTGACTTAGAATGCATTATTTTTAACTTAGGTGGGTTTCTCTTACACCAGATTCCTCCAGAAGAAAACCGTGACAAGAATTTGAATGTAAGTGGTTATTTATGTGGATGATAACCAAGTAAGGGTAAGATAACCACAGGAAGCACCGGTAAGGTATATAGGAATTTGAACAAAGCAAAGACAGGAAGGAAGCCAATATGGGGTGCATTACTGAGCAGGTTACTTCTTTGGGCAACTGGGATCAGTTCCTCCTGGGATCTCTGGGAGGTAGTTAAGAAATCTTTTATCCCAACCAAGGTTTCCCATAAACCATTGATGAAGGCTGATCCCTGGGGTCAAAGATGCCTTCAATTAAATGCTGTCAAATTTTCATGTACAAGAATGATAAGGGAAGTCTCTGCTTGATTAAGCTTACAATATTTTAATCTCATTTTCTAAGAACCATTGAGTTTCTACAATGACTAACCTAGAAAATAAGGTA
Organism: Orycteropus afer afer; assembly: GCF_000298275.1. Lineage (NCBI taxonomy): Eukaryota > Metazoa > Chordata > Mammalia > Tubulidentata > Orycteropodidae > Orycteropus > Orycteropus afer. Next base: position 8,262,785 of record NW_006921734.1, read on the forward strand.
GGAATGAGATATGAATTCTCAACTCCGAATTCCTTCAAGACTTTAGAGACATTAATATGGACAAAGCATTGACTTTGATTTATTCTTGGTAGAATTAGAGAGCTAAATGGTATTCCATTTTTTTTTTTCCTGCTGTTAAAGCCATTATTCCATATGCCCTAAATTGTTGTGGAGATTCTGCTGGTTGCTGAGGCTATCTATTCCAACAATCCACTGAGGAACTGGGGAAATTACCATGTGGAGTCTTTGGGTCTCAATGGGTTTATGATCAAGTGGTTTAGGTTAAGGATCCACTTATCTTTTGATTCCCATAAATCCCCACTATGGAAAGAAGACCACAGTGGCATTCTGGTTTCTTAGGATTAACCATTAGAATCAATGTTCAATAATTCTTGAAAGGTCTTGGTATTTCTCTTTCCCCAGTGCACAATTAACCTTGAAAATTTCAGTCATTTCCATTGGGGACCACTGGGAGGAAGAATTGCTATACCTACTTACGATGTTATGGCAGGATTCTCTATCAGCTCTGTCTGATTTTCAGTGCTGACTTTGGGTAGATTAGAAAGCAGTAACCCATCATCAAGATACTTTACTGTCCTTTGCTAAAAGGTTGTCACGGTAGTCAATGGTGCTTTTTAGAGTTATGCAGTGGACAATTTGCCCAGATTAACTTTTAATTCTAAGACAATGCTAAATATTTTAATCCTTTCTCGGCTTGAGTCACTGCATTTTGGACATCAAGGAGTGAATGAATTTTATATTACAACAGAGAACAATGCAACATAAATTGTGGATATGCAAGGTATTGACAAAGTTTTTAAACCTTTCTATGATACCATAATTCGTGGAAACAGTTGGCATGTAAACACGTTTACTTGCTGCAGTGCAATTACATTCCTACTTTATAATGTCCTTAAACATGCATGTACTTTCCCTCCATACAGATCACAATGTTTATTACAGACATAAAAACAACAAAAACAGTCTATAATTTATGCAATAACAGAATTTTTAGTTAATTATCTATTAAAACTTTGTCTTCATCTATCTTATGTTAATACTTATGAGTGTTAACTATCCCTATTAGTATCAATCAACATTTGTGAATTCAGTCTTTGAACGTATACCTAAAAATTGTCCATAAACACTAACTGCAGCCCATACTTTATTTCTAAGTGCAAGAAACTATTTATAAAGTTATATAGGTGGCAATCAATAGCTGATAGAGTCTGTGTAATGTATCTGTATCAGTACCAATGCCGTAAGTGCCTGAATCCATTGTGCCACTTTTTGGAAGCTGGAACATATGTTGGTCCTTTCTATTGGTTCTAGATACTTGCTTCCTTAGTAAAAGAAGTCCAGTCACATCCCTAACCCTTCCTTCTTACACACACACACACATTTGTGTGTGGTTTTCTCTCTGTGCCTTTCCTTCTGTCTTGCCCCCACTTGTTATGGGAACATTGCACATCCACAGTTCCCAACAACCCTAGACCTATCTAGTTCTCTGCTTCAGTGCTTTTGCCACAGAGTACATCTCTATTCCTGGTTCGGGACAACCGTAGCTTTAGTCACTTAACTAAGTATCCTGCAGTCTTAGAACTGAGGATGACAATGGGCTAACTCCTGCATGTGAATGAACACTTCACACAAGTTCTCAGTCCTCAGTTTGTATATTATGTAGAGGAATGCATATTACAAAGAAGTCTTAATTATACCCCAGACTTGTAGAATGGTTAAATGTTTTTCTCTTATGTGATTTTTAATTTTAATGTGAAATATACATTCATTGAAAACAATAGCAAAGAGTTAAATTTAAAAGAAAATTAACGCTACATCACTATACAATAAGGAGCTCTGGTGGCATAATTAAATGCTTGGCTGCTAACTCAAAGGTCAGCTGTTTGAATCCACTCGCTGCTCTGAGGAAAAAGGTGTGGTAGTCAGCCTTGGTAAGATTTACAACCTTGGAAAACCTATAGGGAAGCTCTACTCCATCCTATAGTGGTCGCTGGTGAGTCTAAATTGACTCTAACTAAGGGAAATAGGCTTGGTGTGGGTTCAATACCAAAACAAACCAAACTCACTGGTTTAGTATGCAAGTCTTAAAATATCTACCAGCAGGTGGCAGTGTAATCCTGATATTACTTGTAATAAGAGTTTAAATAATTTACATGTGGAAATAACGTATTAAATCCATAGATCAAATTCAGTTTCACCCATATGATTTTACTGGAGTTTTCCTTTTGTCTATTTAAAAGCCATAAAAGTCAACTTTATGACTTTTAAAATATATAGTATCATTAGAATATATCTTTAATTACAAAATCAAATTATTTATATATGAGTTCTAAATTTATGAAAGTTCAGACATGGTGTACATGTAAGTACTATTTTATTTTAAAATTCAAAATGCCCTTTTTGAAATGCCAGGATCTTACTCATTAGGGAGCTACATCTAAAACCAGGTCCATTCTCTAGCTATTTAAAATATGAATAGAATCTTTTGTAAACCATTGCTAAGTTTTGCATCTGGACAATTGTGCAACTTAAAGAGCTTGTATGTATGATCCATTGTTAACTCCTATTGCTTCCTTCTAAGTATACTTAATATATCATGAACTGCCAAAAGAATGAGAAAAATCTGTCTTAAAAGAAATAAAGCCAGAAGGCGCCTTAGAAGTGAAGATGGTAAGACTTCTTTACATGTACTTTTGGACAGGTTGTCAGGAGGAGCCAGGCCCTGGAAAAGGACATCCTACTTGGTAAAGTAGATGGTCGCCAAAAAAAGAGGAAGACCCTTATTGAGATCGATTGACACAGTGGTTGCCACAATGTCCTCAAAGACAGTAACGATTGTGAGGATGGGGTAGGACTGGACAGGGTTTTGTTCTGTTGTACAAAGGGTTGCTATGAATTGAACTAACTTGAAAGCACATAACAGCAAGAACAACAACAACAGATGATCCTAACATAAAGCTAGGGTTGAGAGTCACTGATTTAGATCAGTGCTTCTTACACTTCAATGTCCATATGGATCACTTAGGATCTTAATAAACTATAGATTCTCACTCAGTAGGTCTTTGTTGAGGTCTGAGATCCTGCATTTCTACCAGGCTTCCAGGTGGAACTCATGCTGCTTGCCATGGGTCACACTTTGAAAAGCACAGTAGCAAAGCTCTGTAAAGCAGTGGTTCTCAAACGTTGTGTGTGTGTGTGTGTTAGAATCATCAGGAAAATTGGTGAGAATAGTTTCAGATCCTCATCTACTCCAATGAGCCTGGACCACTGTACTTTTTCTTAGTTCTCTAGGTGATACTGACACACACTTACATTTGAGAATCAATCAAGGTAACAATCAAGGTAACAACCAGAATTCTTGTTTCTGACCAATCCTAAAGATTACCACTTGAGCAATTTGCTCCTCTTGCTTATAATTTTAATCTTACGGTGATAAACCTGGTTTGATGATTTTCTCTCAGGCTGCACTTCCACCATCTAGTTAGAGAAATTCTATGTGTTCTTAAGGCTATGCATGAATAATAATTTGTTTCTCTGATAATCATCTCTAGCAACTCTGAACGCTCCTCCAGCTGTATATACCTCTATGATCTCCAGCAGCACTTCCTCTCACCCCATTAGTGTCGAAACTAAAACCATGGGTGGAATCCGTCATTTTTATATTTATTTTCCTTTCCTTTGAAAGCTCTTTGTATAAGATTTGATCCCCAGTCTCATCTTTGTCTCTGCTATAACCTTATTTAAGAAGCCCTGGTGGTGTAGTGGGTAAGGCATTTGGCTGTTAACCAGAAGGTTGGTGGTTCACACCTACCAGCTGCTCCATGTAAGGAAGATGAGGCAATTTACTTCTGTAAAGATTTACAGCCTTGGAAACCCAAAGGGGGTTGCTATGAATTGGAATCAACTTGATATCAGTGGGTTTGGTTTGGTTTTGAAAGCCATATTTGATAATTGAAAGCATAAATATTTAATAATTACTCACAGAAGAAATAAGGTGAATAAAAATTCTGCCCAGGGAAGAATTAACATTTGATAGTGTCTGTACTTGGTCCATATGCTCCATGAACATGAGTGAAGTGAGTCTTCTTACCACTTTATCTATTAAACCTTGCATATAATGGATATTCAAATATGAGAGACAAGCCATGAAGACATTTTATTCTATCATAAGGATTTGAGAATTGGACTTGTCAGTATTGAGTGATATGTTTTTTCAGTTGGGAACTGGTGTGATTGATCAGTGGGGTTTTAAAAAATATAGGAGCTATGACAGCAATGGGAGCTCTGGTAGCATAGTGCCTAAGGCACTTGACTGCTAACCAGAAGGCTGGCGGTTCAAACCCACCAGCCACTCCTCGGAAGGAAGATGGGGCAATCTACTTCCGTAGTGATACTGCCTCGAAAACCCAAGGAGGGGTCACTATGAGTCGGGGCCGACTCCATGGCACATAACAACAACAATGATAGTAATAGGAAAGATATACTAGTCAGGGAGGAGATAGAAGAGAGTGAGTTCCATTAGGAAGATGCCATAATAATCAGGATTAGACATAAAGTTTTGAATTAAAATTTGCCCACCATTTTGCCCATTTTATTGAGCACTTACTATATAGTAAGTACAATGCTAAATACTTTGCATACATTATCTTTTATCTTTATAAATATGCCACATGGTAGATACTGTCATTTCACAGATAATGAAATTTAGGCTCAAAGTTGCCAAAAGTCACACATGAGAACTAACACTTGAACCCAAGACTGCCCAACTCCAAAATCTTACACTGCAATAATAGTAATAATGGGTGTGAAGGAAAGAGGGCAGATCCTGGAGACACCTTTTATTTTGGGGAGAATCGATTCACTGGGGTTACAGATTCACACGTCTGAAAACTAAGTTGAGGCAGGAAGAAATATTGATTGAAACTGTCAAAGATTTCATATTACTTGGATCCGCAATCAACACCCATGGAAGCAGCAGTCAAGAAATCAGATGACATATTGGATTGGGCAAATCTACTGCAAAAGACCTCTTTAAAGTGCTAAAGAACAAAGATGTCTCTTTGAAGATTAAGATGCTCCTAACCCAAGCCATGGTATTTTTAAATACCTCATTTGCATGTGAAAGCTAGACAATGAATAAGGAAGACTGAAGAAGAGTTGATGCTTTTGAGTTGTGGAGTTTTGGTGTTGGTGAAGAATACTGAAAGTACCATGGACTGCCAGAAGAATCTGTTCTGGAAGAAGTGTAGCCAGAATGCTCCTTGGAAATGAAGTCTGGCCTACTTTGGCCATGTTGTCAGAAGGGGCCATTCCTTGGAGAAGGATTTCATGCTTGGTAAAATGGAGGGTCAGCATAAAAGGGGAAGGCCCCCAATATGATGGATTGACATAGTGGCTACAACAATGTGCTCAGGTATAGCAAGTATTGTGGGACTGGCACATGACTGGGCAATGTTTCATTCTGTTGTACATAGGGTTGCTATGAGTTGGAATCAACTTACCACTAACTACAACTAACTACACCATCACCACATGTTTACTTGTCTTTTGGTATCTGCTATGATTACAAATGCCATCATGTAGTGAAAGCTGATGTGATATGCTTGGTTGCTCAAGATCTTGATTGTAAACTGTTGGGAGGAATAACCCAGGAAAGACATGGAGAATTGTCAGTTATATATGATTTTGTCTCAGCTTTCTTCATTCTCTTTCTAGTGTCTCATCATGGTTTTCTGGTAGTGTGGGCACATTGTAATAAACATTGAGATTTTAATTAGCTTGATGCTGGGTATCTCTGTAAGCCTACAAATATTCTTGAATTTTGTTCTGAGATATAGTTAAGTGACTTGGAAAAATTAGATTATTTTGGCTTTTATTTTAATCTTTGTAAGACAGGACCAGAGCACCATTCCAAAAAACCCAATCCACTGTCTTCAAGACGATTCCAACTCATGGCAACCCTATAGGGCACAGTAGAACTGCCCCATAGGTGGAGGGGCTGGTGGGTTTGAACTGGTGACATTTTGGTTAGCAGTCAAATGCTTTAACCACTGTGCCACTACAGCAAGATTAGTCTATAGTTAATTTTGTCCCACTACTGGAGCAAAATCCTTTATCTAATGTCCCATTGTGGTAGTTAAGTCTGTGTGTCAACTAGACTGCACTGTGGTTTTGAGTGGCTGGGTAGCTGGATGTAGTTATTCCCCATGATGAGATGTTAATCACCTTCATGGTGGAATCTGCTGTGAGCAGATGAGTAGCTGCCTTTGGGGTGTGGCCTGCTTCCAGTATATAAAGAGAAGTTTTTTGGCAGATCTGGATCCTGCATTTGGCTGAGTCTTCATCGCAGTGGCCTGCTGTGCTGCCTGCTAATCTTGGGATTGCCCTTGGACTTGAACCAGTGGTCTGCTGTGTTCTGTTAATCTCGGGATTGTGCCATTCTACTTGCCAGCCTTGGATTCATCAGTCTCAGCAGTTAGCAGCTGCCTGAGTTAAGAGAAGCCTCCAGCTCGAGCTGGCCTGGAATAAGATGTAGAGCTGAAGCTCAAGGTTGAGGGGCCTTCAACCAGCCCTTTGAGCTGACACTCTGAATTTGGAATTCTAACCTCCTAAACTGTAACAGAATAAATTCCTGTTTTTTAAGCCATCCACTTGTGGTATTTCTGTTATGGCAGCACTAGAGAATCAAGACATCCATGAATTATGTAGACAATTCATAAATGAATAGATGTGGCTGTGTTCCCATAAAATAGGTACTGGCCCATGGGCTCTAGTTTGCTGAACCCTATTTAAGATTATGGATAAATAAAAAAATATTATGTATATATTTGAGTGAAAGTTGAGATATTAATTCTTAATATTTAAGTTACTGTGCGCTGGTTTTATTTTTCTCCTTTGAACAACTTTAAGTGACAAACAGAATAGAGAAACTATGTACTCATTAGTTCTTAATTTACTTGATCATAAATTTACCTCATTAAGTGAATATAAAAATTGCTCTAAATTCTGCAGAGATGAGTCTCAGGTAAATAATTTTACTTGATCTACACTTAAATATCTATTGCTAAATTTTCCAAACAGTTGAAATGCCCCAAATCATTTGTTTCTGGAGAGCACTTTTAAACTTCCCTCTTTTGAATATATGCAAAATTGTTTTGTCTGATCTGAGAATCTGTAGCACTGCAAGTGAAATATTGCATTCTGAAGAACTGACACAGGAAAAATTACAAGTCTTTTTCTTATTTCATCATTTGCTTAGTTCTTGGTTTATCCTTCCGTCTTCTGCTTAAACAAACAAACAAATAAATATAAAAACAAAACCCATTGCCTTCCAGTCACCTCCAGCTCATAGTGACCCCTTGTGTTGCAGAACAGAACTGCAGTCTCTAGGATTTCCAAGGCAGTGACCTTCTGCCAGCAGATAGCCTGGCCTTTCTTCTAAGTATCCTCTGCTTAGACAGGAACAAACAATCTGAGAGGGCAGTCATCTCTAGGCTGAATAAGAATTTGGGGGATTGGTAAAAAACAAAACAAAACAAAACAAAACAAAACAAAACAAAACAAAAAACAAAACGCAAAACTGGAGGAGATTAGATTCCCTAAACTCTTTGTTTTTATAGCAGGGAAAACTGAGGCCTGGAGAGGTTAAGCAACTTTCCCAAAGTAGATATAGGTGTCTCTTGATCCCACTAACCCTCAGGATTTGGGACCTACCAGTCACTCCTTGGAAGGAAGGTTGGGCAATCTACTTCCATAGTGATACTGCCTCGGAAACCCAAGGAGGGGTTGCTATGAGTCAGATCCGACTTCATGGCAGTGTTTGTTTTTTTTTGGTTTGGAATACACTTGAATTTGAACTGATTATGCTTTTATTTCTCAAAACATATGAGAATAATCCGGTGCTAACTGGAGGAAGAACATACCTATAGATGATTACACACAGTTTAAGAAATCCATAGTTGAAAAGTAGTATTTTATCAAGATCAAAAGGGGGTGATGTGGACTTCTTGCATACAAGCACATCTGCAGTTTGAGCTGCATTGCCCTCTGTTGTAATACAAAGTTCATTCATTCTCTGAATTCCAAAGTACAGTGACTCAAGACCAGAAAGGATGAAAATATTTAGCATTGTCTTAAAAATAGAAGTTAATCTCGTATTCTTTTTTGAAGTTCAAAATATTGTTTATTACATTTTAATCAATGCTAATTATGAAATATTTGGCCACAAATGTCTATTTGTAGTGAAAATATTTAATGATACAGTCATAGAATTTTAGAGCGGAAAGGACTCAGTAGGTCATTTATATCAGTGGTTTTACTTTTTTGGGGGGTTTTGGGCCACTGTGTGCATCTTTGAAACTTTAGCCCCTATTCTCTAGGAGATATGTGTGTGTGTGTACGTGTATTTTTAACCACCTTACAAATAGCTGAAAGTCATTCATAGGTTCTCCCCATTAGGTTTCCAAGAATATCTGATGCATTTTTTATTTTGGAAAAAAATCCATGGAAAATATTACTTGAAAGGCTTTTAAGAAGCAATTGATCAACATATAGGCAGATCCCTACTTAAACCATTCCAATAATCTTTACTCTTCCTTACCAATATGGTATAGGAGAAAGAACATAACAATAAAAGTCAGAAAAAAGTGGTCCAGCAAATACTAGATGGTTGGTTTTGACCTTATCACTTAACCCCTCTGGGCCTTGGTATTTGTCAATAAAACTAAAGATAGACTTGTGGAGCTAGAAGATATCCTAGACATCAAGTTCAGGTGCTTAGAAACTGGAGAATTTATGTTATTATATAAGGACATCTCCCAAACCTCAAATCTTAATGTACCTATGACAATTTCAACATTATTTAAAAATGTTTATCATCTATCCCAGAAATTTTGTCAGACATGAAATCTACCATTTAGCAAAGGAAAAACTAATATCAATAAGTGACTGGAGAATAGTGATTTATTCAACTGCGTGTGCACATGAATTCCCTCATAAAAGCAGAACAAAGCTAAGTTACTTTCCTGAACTCATACAGTTCAGAAGAGTGGAACTGGATGTGAACCCAGCCAGCTGAGTGTCATCATCTGTGCTCTTTCCATAACACTATACTCTGCCTCTTAAAGACGATATCAAAGTGAGCAGGCATTGGATGGAGAAGTGTTTTGCTCGTGCTGATACTGGAACTGCCCCTTGTAGGGGAGTAGGCTTTGAAGAGGTGGTGGGAAGGCAGATAGACTTTTCAGGGGACTCAAGAAACATCAGTGGATTTCAGCAGGAATTTATATACTTTAAGTAGGCAATATAATAATGGATACCTGGAGTCTTCTCCCTGATATTCAGTTTTTTCTTACATGAGTTATATGAATTGCATCCTAATGTTTCTAGTTCCTTGTTGATGTGTAATTGCAGCAGTTTTTAAAATGTCTCCAGAAGAATTTTGCTAATGTGTGATGTCATTGATTTTGTTGGATAATTTCCATATTCCCTTTGATAATTTTTTTTTTTTTGGAATGGGCATAAATGTGGATTTCTTCCAGTCTGTTGGCCAGGTAGCTGTCTTCCAAGCATTTTAACATAGATGAGTAAGTGCTTCCAGCATTGCATCTGTTTGTTGAAGCATCTCAATTCGTGTTTCATCAATTCCTTGAGTCTGTTTTTTACTAATGTTTTCAGTGAAGTACTTCTTCTTCCAGTACCAGTGGTTTTTGATCATGTGCTACTTTCTGAAATGGTTGGACATCAACCAATTCTTGGTACAATGACTTTTCTTTTTTGTGAATATTTTAATTTTTTAAAAACTTTTTATTGTGATGTGGGTGAAATTTTACTAAGCAGATTCATTTTACATTCAACAACATATTTTATACTGTGATATAATAACTCTCTTCCCACTTCTTCCCTGTGGTTAACTTTTCCCTGTGTCCTTCTTGCCTGTGCATTCTTGCCCCTCTAGCTTTCTGCCTGTGCAAATGCTGCCCTTCTGATCTCCCAAAGTTGATTGTTCTAAGAAGTGTCTACCCCGGGTGTGATTGTTCCACTTGTAGACCTGTCTGTTGTTTGGCTGAGAGTTAAGCCACAGGAGTGAGTTCAATTCCAGGCCTGAAGGGACACAAGGGTCATAGTCTTGGGGTTTTCACCAGTCTCTATATGGTCAGTAATCCTAGTCTTTCTTATGCTTTTGGATTTTTTTTTTTTTTTTACCCACTCCATCCAGGATCTCCAATTTTGATCCCTTTCTGAATGATTGGCATTAGTAGCTGGGCACTATCTAGTTCTTCTGGTCTCAGGGTCATGTAGGTTGAGTTCCCATGGCCCATTAGTCCTTTGGACTAATTTTTTCCATGCATTTTTGATATTCTTCACTCTTCTTTGCTTCAGATGAGGAGAGACCAATAGTCATGTCTGTGATGGCCACTTGCAAGCTTGTAAGACTCAGTCACTACTCAGTAAGGTAGGACATAGAACAATGTTTTTTGTACTATGTTCTGCCAATTGAGCTTGATTTCCCTCCTGACCCTGACCCCAAGCCTTCAGGTCCAGTGACTCATTTCCTCAAAGTGTTTTGCTGTGGCTAACAAGTTATCCTAACTTTGTCCCATTAGCTCTATAACGCATATGGACATTTTAATAACACATACAAATACATGCATAGGTATAGCCTCTGCCAAACCTATGTATGCACATGGTGTATTCCCATTCACCTACCCATACCCGATCTTCTTACCTGTATGCCTATGTATCCATTCATAGATTAGTGCTTGTTATTACTGATAATGTAGTATTACGTATGTAATAGTATTTACCCATGTTGTCTGTACCTCTTGTGCAGCTCTCCATGTCTTTCTTTTCCTTAGTGATATTATGCTGGTCATACACTTTTTTATATTGCCTTTTCTTTCACCCAAATCAACACATACCTCTTAACTAGCCAGCAATTTTCCCTTCCCTCCTTTCCCATCCGTGGTAACCAACAAAGATAATTTCCTTCCCTGTGTAAGCTTTTCCTTAACTCATAAAATGCTGTTTTTCTGTAATTGATTTATTTCATTCTGCATAATGTCTTCCAGGGGAGCTCTGGTAGCATAGTGCCTAAGGCACTTGACTGCTAACCAGAAGGCTGGTGGTTCAAACCCACCAGCCACTCCTTGGAAGGAAGATGGGGCAATCTATTTCCATAGTGATACTGCCTTGGAAACCCAAGGAGGGGTTGCTATGAGTCGGATCCGACTCGACGGCTTATAACAACAACAATGTCTTACAAGTTCATCCTGTTTTTAGGTTATTCACAGGTTCTTCATTATTCTTTAATGCTGCATAGTATTCCACTGTGTGTATGTACCATAGTTTGGTTATCCATTCATATATTGATGGACACTTAGGTTGTTTCCATCTCTCTCCTACTGTGAATAGTGTTGTGATGAACATGGACATGCATATATCTACTTGTGTTCTGGATCTCAACTCTTTAGGACACACTTTAGTACTGTTTTCATTTTCTTTTAATGCTTTCTGTATCATTCAGATTTTTACACATAGATTACTTCAGTATTGCAGCTTGAGGCTTAAAATTTCTCTTCATTTTTTGAAGCTTGAGAAATGCCAACAATGTTCCTCTCTTTTGGTTTTCTAATTCTAGGTCTTTGTACATTTGGCTGTAATACTTTATCTAGTCTTCTTGACCCATCTTTCAAAATCTTCTGTTTAGTTCTTTTACTTCATCATTTCTTCCTTTCATTTTAGCTGCTCTGTGCTTAAGAACAACTTTCAGAGTCTCTTCTGACTACCATCTTTTCCTTCTTTGCTTTCATTTTTAATATCTTTCACTTTCTTCATGTATGATATTGATGGCAACAAACAAACAAACAAACACCAGCAATGCTTCTAGCTATCAAGCATTGCCTGGATCTGAGCTCTTGCTAATAGTCCTTCTTGGCCATATGGGTAATACATTTCCCTACTTCTTTCACTAGCAATGCATACTCAGTGTATGTCATAGGGAACTGTGTCCTTTCTGTTCCACTTGATTGTCTTTCCAAGGTCTCAATTTTTGTTAGAAACTAGCAAGGAGTATGGTGTCATTGAGGTCCTTCTAGGTCCAAAATACTACAAACATATGAAACCAGGAATAACAGTGGAAATAAAACGTTCTCTTTTCTTTTTATGGTGAACTTTGTCTGAGTCACAGAAAAATACAGGTAGGTCTTTCTTTCTTTACTTTATGTGTGTATTAATTTCCTAGGGCTGGCGTAACAAAATGCCACATACTTTGTGCCCTTATTGTCTCACAGTCCTGAAGGCTAGAAGTCTGAATCAGTGTATTGACCAGGCCATCCTCTTTCTGAATGCTCTAGGGGAAGATTATTTCTGATCTTTTCTAGCTTCTTGTAGACTCAGGCATTCCTTAACTTGCAAATGCATCTTTACTTGGCCATCTTTCCTCGGTGTGTCTCTCTGTAACTCTTCTTGTCTTTTTTAAGGACAATTCTTGGATTGGATTGATCCAATTTTAGTTTGACTTCATTTTAACTTTCAAAGACCGTATCTGCAAACAAGGTTACAGACACAGGGTCAGCACTTCACATATTTTTTGGGGGGAACAACAGTACTTTGCTTGTGTCTTGGTCTTAACATTGGTTGTGAAAAACTGCATCACTATAGATTTGTATTAGTATAAATTTTTTGGTATGTTACTATTAAATATAAACCCTGTTTCTTTTACTAGCTGCATATTGAACATTTTTACAAAATTATATAAAGTACACTTAGAAAAACACTAAATGTCACTGTTTTATACTTAAAATTCACTGTGGGAATATTGGCCACAGATTTTAAAAAGCATTACTTTAAATGACAAATTAAACAATGTCAAAGTACTGGCAAAGGTATATTAAGAATATATAAAATTTTTATAGTTGCTTCTTTTTGTAGGGCTTAACCCCTTTCTTCAGGAGCTCTGGTGGCATAGTGCCTAAGGCATTTGACTGCTAACCAGAGGGCTGGCGGTTGAAACCCACCAGCCACTCCTTGGAAGTAAGATTGGGCAATCTACCTCCGTAGAGAGACCACCTCGGAAATCCAAGGAGGGCTCGCTATGAGTCAGATGTGACTTGATGGGAATGTGTTGTTTATGTGAACCTCTTTCTTCATATTCTAGAATATTTTTTCAAATTATGTTAGTTTTATTTGCAATTCCTTCACTAGAATATAGCTCCAAGAGAAGAGAGTGTCTTTGTTAACCCAGTCCCTGGTATGATTTCTGCCTATAATAGGGAAAGTTAGAGGAAGAAATGAATGGATAGATGGATAAATACATAAAAGATCTGAAGAGTGAGAGGGAAAATTAATCTGCTTAACAAAGTAACTGTTGTTGTTGTTATGTGCCATCGAGTCGGACCCGACTCATAGTGACCCCTCCTTGGGTTTCCGAGACAGTACCACTACGGAAGTAGATTGCCCTATCTTCCTTCTGAGGAGTGGCTGGTAGGTTTGAACCTCCAGCCTTGTGGTAGGTGGTCAAGTGCCTTAGGCACTATGCTACCAGAGCTCCCAAGTAACTGTTGTTGTTGTTATGTGCCGTCGAGTCGGCCCCGACTCATAGCGACCCCTCCTTGGGTTTCCGAGGCAGTATCACTACGGAAGTAGGATTGCCCAACCTTCCTTCTGAGGAGTGGCTGGTGGGTTTGAACCGCCAGCCTTCTGGTTAGCAGTCAAGTGCTTTAGCCACTATGCTACCAGAGCTCCTTTGTTAGAGAACCTTATTTTATTCATATGTATGGAAATATATAGCGCCTAGCACATTGCAATATTTTATGTTGACTAAATGAGTATTTCAACAAATGACATATTTAAGACTCCTTAGTTTGCAAGGCCTAAAGATTGATTTGAATTATCTTGAGAATAAGGATATTTATTTTCAGATTATTAAGCAGAAAACTTCCAAATATCTAAAAGGAGAAGTTATAAATTTATCAGCTTTAAATTTAGAAATGTCCAAATAAATAAAGTGTCATAGGCTATAGGTGTTTTTACATATTTAACCAATTACTACTTAAAACTCGTCATTATTTATTGCTCAGTCTTGAGCAACTTCTTAAAATTATTGAACTTCTATTTCCACAACTGGAGAATATTTCTATCGTCTAGTCATTGGGAGGTTTAAATGAGAACTTTCCTTAAAATATAAAATAATAATAATAAAAAAAGCTCAGTGACTGACACTATAGGTATAAAATTATAATATTAATTTTCTTTTGTATTCCTTTACTTAAAAATAAGAATATTTTGTTAATTTTTATGACTTCTGATTTGATGCTCATGATAATAATTATATGAATGGACTGTGAAAATTTTAACTAGCTTTACTCATATCAATCAACCACTCAAGGTAATAGCTAAACATTTAGAACCTCAAAAAATCATGTTTTCAAAAAATCAAATCAAATCAAGGATATGCATTTATTTGAGTGCTCAGAAAGGAGGATTAAATTAAATTACATACAAATATAAAAATTAAATAGAAAATAAGTCAAATACTTCAGACAAGTCATTAATAAATTGATTTAGAAATAGATGAAAAGTTGTCATTTATGTTTCCAGATAATTCTGTAACAGCTTTACTCAGTTTTTGATTTCTTAAAAGGAAATTGTCTTTCATTGCTTACTTCAGAACAAACAAAAAATTCCATTTCCAATAGTGAGTCTTTATAAATAGCATTATAATTGTTTCCAGTCTACATTTTAAAAAGAGTCCACCAGACTAAAGTGAATTATTCGTATAATTCTTTCATATTTTTTGGAGTTCATGCAAAGATTATTTAATGAGCAAGAAGGAATTCTTAAAATAAAAGTATTAGGGGCAGAAAATATCTTAAGCATTCAAGATGAATGTTTTCAGTTTTCCCCATTAGAACAGAGAAATCTGAGAATTCAGGGTTGTTTGAGTAATTTAATTACAACCACACAGCAGTTAGTGGAAGATCTGGAACTAGAACTCAAACGTAACACTCAGTTCTGAGACAGCCTTTGAACTGAGAAAAACCCACCACTGGTAGTTTCCAGAACTGTTAGAAAATTAGTGTAGCTTGTTAGCCATTGATATTTTGGCATGAAGGAAAAATGTCACCATTCAGAAATACCTCAGTGTTCCTGTAGTTTCCATGCATCTAGTAAACAATTGTCTTAGCGACACATTGATGCAGAACACTAAATGACACACTTATTGAAAAACATTGACTTAAATTAAGTCAATGTTTTTCAATAAGTGTGTTCTATGAGCCCTGGAATATTTGCCTTCTCACAAATGTAAGCATTCGCTTTGAACATCAAATAAAACAAAGAAAATCCTACATGTATTTTCATTCATTAGTTTTTAGTAAGAAAGTATTGTGTCCAATAGCATCCTACCAACCAAAGAGTTTCTTTCAACAGAATGATGTGGTGGTGCTCTTTAAAAACTGGTTAGTTCCTACTCATCCTCGGGCATTTTCATGAACACACATATTTTTGTCTGTGAAATGGAATTATAATTGTTTTGTTGAATATTTCCACTAATTAACTCAGATTATTTTTTCTTACTGTTTGTGGGTTGAGTGAGATTTTACTATCCTGAGGTTATCTAACCCAAGCAATTTATCCATATGTGAAAATAAAATGAACTTTTATAAAGTTCTCAAATGTCTTCATTACCCTTTATCAACTCTAAAAATCACCTAATAAATATGTAAAAATATTGAAATTATTTAAATGTAAACTTTGTTTTTGTTATTACATTATCTCTATGCTTCCTGTAAAAAATCCAGACAAGCAAAAAAAGTTAAGTGATTATTAGACTCTAGAGAAGGGCGTTACAGGTTAATATTTTTCTGTTTACTTTCTGTCTTTCACATACACCTTTTTCCAAAATCATTTTTCCAAAAATATTCAGAATATACTGTTTTTGACATTTTAAGTATGTAATACTGTATCTTGAATGCCTTTCTATGTCAATCATTTTTTGTCTACAATGTTTAAATGGCTTATACTGATGTACAACAGATTTTAAAATATTGCATTTAAAAATAGACCTTGTTTTGATGAATATCCATGTTGGTAAACATTTGAAGATATGTTCATGTTGATTTCCCTTAGGATAAATGCCAATAAATGGATTTTCTGTGTCAAAGAGAATATGCATTTTAGAACCTTCTGATTTATACAGCCTATTACCCTCCAGAAATATTATAACATGAATTGTCTTTTAATAAAACCATGTGAAATATATTACTTCTATGTGACCCTTTAATAAAAAATACCAAAGAGAAGTAGAAAGAAAGGAAGAAAAACAATGAACCATCATAGAGAAAAGACTTGAAAGGTTTTTTCCAATATCAAGCCAAGATCTACTCTTAGCAGTCTAGGCAAATACCATGACAATAGACCACAGGTGAGGCTGCTTTGCCTTTTCAAAGTCTCATTTTCTCATAGCCTTTGCTCCTTCCCATTTTTTGATTTGTATTCCTGATCTCTCTTATTCAGCTGTTCTTTCCTCTCTAGATGGAACCAGTGACATTTGGTTGGTTGTCCTTTTTCCCATGAGAAGCTTACAATTTAATTCAGGGTTATAGGCCAGGAACAGAAAAACTGAACTGGTACCTTGGCACCAAAAACCAAAACGAAGCCAGTTGCCGTAGAGTGAATTCCGACTCATGGCAACTCCATGTGTGCAGAGCAGAACTGTGTGGCTTTATTGTCTCTCAGTCCTGAATGTGACCTTTCAGAAGCAGATCGCCGGGTCTGACTTCCAAGACCCACCTGGGTGTGTTAGAATCATCAGTCTTTTGGTTAGTATCGGAGCACTTAACCGTTTGCACCACCCAGGGAAAATGCACAGTACTGTGGATTTTAAAGAGCCCTGGTGGCACAGTGCTTAAGTGCTAGGTCACTAATAAAAGTAGGAATTGAACCCACAAGATCCTCCCTGGGAGAAAGATATGGTAGTCTTTTTCCAAAGATTACAGCTATTTTTTTTTTTTTTTTTTTTGACTATAGATTTCACCTCAGTCCTATCAACTGATTAGCTCATTTAATTTTGTTGTGGTTTTGGTGACTTCAGGACCCTGACATTACCTTGCACTTTGAAAAAGTTAATTTTTGAATTATCAAATATGGGCTTTTCTTACCATATCAGGACATAAGAGCAGCTATCTCACTTCTCCATTTTTCTGTTAACTTCCCATCACAGAAAAAAAAAAAAAAAATATATATATATATATTAGAGTGGTGTAAAAAAACAGTAGCATCTAGAGACTGGTGAAACCTATGTCCTGGAATTGAAGTCAATCCAGTGGCTTAATTCTCAACCAAACAAGAGACAGGCCTAAAAGGTGAACAATTGCACTCCTTAGAACAGTCAACCATGGGAGATCAAAAGGGCAGCATTTGCTCAAGGAGAAAGCTAACAAGGCAGGAATGCATAGAAAGGAATGCCATAGGGAAAAGGTAACCACAGGGAGGAAGTGGGAAGAGAACTGTTACACTGTGGGGATTGTAATCAATGGCTAGAAACAAAATGTATATGAACTGTTGAATGGAAAATGAATCTGCTTTGTAAAATTCCACCCAAATTATAGCTAACAAAAAGTTAAAAAACAAACAAACATAATAGTAGCCTCTTATTCTCAAAATGTGGACCCTGGTTTAAAAGCATCATTATCATCTGGAAACTTGTTAGAAATATAAGGCCATCTGCTGTGGTAAAGATTTTAGCCTAGAAAATCCATGGGGGCAGTTCTACTATGTCCTATGGGTCACTATGAGTCAGAATTGATTGAATGGCACACGACAACTGAAAGATACTACTTTGAAATTTTCAGGAGCTTTCTTTGTTGTTAGGATTATTTTAAAATATAATTTAGTTGTAGGAAAGATTTCTCCCTCATCTCTCCATATATTTAATTTAGTTGTAGTATACAGCCTCAAATATAACTTTTTTTTTCTTTTTTTTTCTTTTTATTAGGATTTGGGTGAAGATTTACAGAGTAAATTCACTTTTCATACAGCAGTTCACATATACTTTGTCTCATGTCATTGACCAAAATTTACAATGCAGCAGCTCCCCTCCCACTTCCTCCCCATAGTTACCTCCTCCCAGTGTCCATCCCTTCATACTCTTCTGCACCCTGAGCTATCTCCCTGTGCATAAGCAGCCCTTCCTTCTCCCATGATTGTTCTCTCCAGGGCATGTGTCTACTTGAGGTAAATGTTTAACTCACATGCCTGTACTTTGTTTGGCCGGAAACCACAGTTGTGGGTTCAATTCCAGACCTGAAGGGCAGCTAGGGGCCATAGTCTCAGTGGTTACACCAGGCTCCATTGGACCAGCAAACCTGGTCCCAAATATAACTTTAAAACACGTGTAGGATCAGCAGATCTCCCTGAGAAATAATAGAAAACTTGTTGCTTTTAAAACTACTGAAGCTAGACAATCATGCTTCTTAGGAACATTTTGATGTTAGTCCTCATTTAATAAGTACAACTGAGAAGTGTTTCCTGTTACTCCTATTTATTTTTCCCAGGGTTTATATTTACCCTCATCACCAGATTTCCGGTTGCACTGAGAAAAAAAATTCTGATGTCATCATTCATTTAATTGTTTTCACTTGCAAAAAAATACAGACTCATGAGAACTATTCACCTCATTTGAATTTTCTCTCAACATTATCTAATTAAGGCCTTGCAATGATTTTTCTTTCCTTTTTTAGTTGTGTTTTTGGTTAAAGTTTATACAGAAAATTGGTTCCCATTTAACAATTTCTGTACATATTGTTCAGTGACATTTATTACATTTTTCACCATGTGTTAGCATTCTCATTATTTCTATTCTGGTTGTTCCATTTCTATTAATCTAGCTTCTCTGCCCATCTTACCTTCTCATCTTCACTGTGAGGTGAATCTTGACCTTTTGGTGTCATACAGATGATCATTTAAAGGAGCGCTGTATTTAAGGGTAATATTGTTTGTTTTAGGAGCCACTCTGTTATTTGGCTGAAAAGGTGACCTCTGGAAGTAGCTTGAGTTCCAAGTTTAAAGAGTATCTCAGCAATTGTCTCAGGGATTCCTCTAGTCTCTTCTAGTCCAGTAAATTGGGCCTTTTTCAGGAAATGAGTTTTGTTCCACATTTTCCTCCCATTCTTCCCAGGACCATCTATTGCATTCCTGGCCAAAACAGTCAGTATGGCAGTCGGGCACTGTCTAGTTCTTTTGGTCTCAGGATAGATGAGACCATGATTTGTGTGGGCTATTAGTCCTATAGACTAGTCAGAATGATTTCTGGATTTGTGAGAGAATCTTTGCTTGGATTAGAAGAAGTTTAAACATCCTTTGGAAATGTGAAGTGACTGTTAATATTTATAGGTTGCTATGTAGTTTATAGATTACAAAGATAAAGAAGGTAATACATGTGAGAAATAGAATTATGTGGCTGCTATTTTTCACTTTTGAGCCAATTAAAAGAGTTCCAGGAAAAACCACTATGAAAGTAGAATGAAGACCTCATTTATCAGTCAACTTCCCCAACTGTACTTTCTGAAAATGATCACAGAGTCAGATACTTGAAGATATGGACTTTGGGAAGTAGACTCATGAAGACAAGTTAAATGAAGCAGGCACAGGGAGACTCCTATCCTGGACCTCACTGGGTCTTGGGGTTGTTCAGGCAGATTGCCCTTTCATTCTTCAGCTATCCTGAGTGAGGTTAGAACTCCTTCTCCTGACACTAGTGAATTGAGTGAAGTGATGTGAGTACAGGAGTAGCTGGGCAGGGGGAAGTGGGAAGAAAGAAAGCAAAGTTGAAGGATGCAGAAAGTGTGTTTTGCTGCTCAAGATTCCTTGTGATGTTTTGTTTCTCTGATGTTCCTAAATATTCTTTTTTATTCCACTCTAGCTGAGAAAAGAATATAAAACAATTTTGTTTGTTTTATCTCATTTTTACTTTACTTTTGTCATGAGTGTCTTCAGAAACTTGTATGTTATTCTCAAGACAAACTCACCCTATGATCTATGCACAAGTATTTAAAAGTAAGAATTGGCTTAAAGTTGGTAAGGAATAAATTAAACTGTATAAAAAACATGTGACCAAGAGAATATGTTAAATTTAAATAGAAGAGACAGTTTCTCAGAAAGTTAAACATAGAATTACTATCTATCCAGGAATTTAGCTCCTAAGTATGTACCCAAAAGAACTGAAAGTTGGAACACAAACAGAAATGTACACCAGTGTTCGTTGCAGCACTATTCACAATAGCCAAAGGAAGGAAACAACCTAAATGTCTATCAACAGATGAATATGTAAACAAAATGTCATATATACATAAAATAAAATATTACTCTGCCATCAGAGAAATGAAGTTCTAATATATGGTAAAACACAGATGAACCTTGAAAACATGCTGAGTGAAATAGTCATAAAAACACAAATATTATATGATCCTACTTATGTGAAATATCTTGAATATACAAATTTATAGGGATCAAAGTTTATTAGTGGTTATTGGGGATGAGAGAGAGGGTGAAAGAGGAAGTCATTGCTTTGGGGTCTGTGAACTTCTGTTAAAGGTAAGGGAATATTTGGAAATGGATAATGGTGATGGTTGCATAACATGATGAATATGATGCCACTGAATTATACATACAGAAAATGTTGAAGTGACAAATGTTCCATTAGATATATATATATATATACTTCTCACAATAATAAAAAATAAATAGGAGAAATAAATTTCTGGAAAATTTGCATAGAAAGGAAATAGCAATAAATAAATGAAGTTGTACACAGGGCCCATTGCATGGTTGTAGTTAAAAACACACGACTAGATAAAGAATTGGTATCTGTTTTATTAAAAAAAAAACTCCTACAAAATAAGCTTCTGAAAGATAACTTAAAACATAAAAAAAATCCCATACGTAGTTGATCACATTCAAGCATGAATTTCATTAACAATTTTGGTTTTTATAAGTAGATCATTGTGTAGAATGGTGCATTCACCAAAAATGTAACAAGTGTGGACATACAGAGAGAAAGAAGTGAATTTAAAATTAAGAAATCTTTACAATATTTAAGGCTCTCTGGTGGCGTAGTGCCTAAGGCATTTGAATGCTAACCAGAAGGCTGGCAGTTCAAACCTACCAGCCAGCCACTCCTCGGAAGGAAGATTGGGGCAATCTACTTCTGATAAACAATGCCACACAATCACTGCCATGGAGTCGGATGTGACTCCTTGGGTTTCTGAGGCGGTATCACTACAAAAGTAGATTGCCCAACCTTCCTTCCGAGGAGCAGCTAGTGGGTTTGAACCAGCAGCCTTCTGGTTACCAGTCAAATGCCTTACACACTACATCACCAGAGCTCCTTCCGTAGTGATAGTCCCTCAGAAACCCAAGGAGTGGTTGCTATGAGTCAGATCTGACTCCATGTCAGTGAGTTACAATATTTACATGTTTTATAGGAAAGGGAGAGACTTACTGTTTCCTTAAATAATGAATCCCAAATTTGGAATCATGTTCATCAGTCAGGAAAGGATTGAAATCTAGTGATAGAAGCCATGCTCTATCACTCAAGTACTCAAGAGGAGTACTACTAGGAGTCTATACAAAGTTTGTTCAGGAAAGGCAGCAGGTCTGTATGCATCCGCAGGTATGGGGTTAGAGTTCCAACACATATTTTAATATTTTGGGGACATACAATTTAATTTATAGCATATGGTAAATAATAAACTAAATATAAGTGAAATATATATAAAGACATCATGCTTGGTAAAGTGGAGGGTCGTGAAAAGGAGTAAGACTCTCCATGAGATGGACTGACACAGTGGCTGCAATGATGGGTTCATGTATAGTAGGGATCATGAGGATGACACAGGACAGGACAGTGTTTTGTTCTGTCATACACAGGTTGCTATGAGTCGGAGATGACTCAACAGCACCTAACAACAATAACATATCTATTTATATATAAACTACATACTATAAGCCTATAGTTGCTTTCAACTCACAGCCACCCTGTAGGACAGAGTAGAACTGCCCCAAAGGGTTTGCAAACCTATAAATCTTTACAGAAGCAGACTGCCACATATTTCTCCCTCAAAGAGGCTGATGAGTTTAAAACACTGATATTTTTTGGTTAGCAGCTGAGAACTTAACCACTGTGCCACCAGGGCCACTTATGAACTATATAAGTAATTTAAATATCTATCTATATCCATACTTACAACTATATTTCTGTTTTAACCACACTTTGATTTTTAACTAGATGCTAAAAATTGTGCTAGGGATATAAGATGAATAGTATACAGTTCCTTGCCTCATGGAATTAATATGTCGTTTGGTGAAATAAGTATAAAAATAATCAGTACAGTGTTTGTCTGAAATAATGGAAAGTCTAACAAAAAGAAATAATGGTAGAGAGGAGAGCAGCTCTGCTTATAGGGCAATTGGACAAGGTGACAATTGACCTTACTGGTGGTAAGTAGTTCATTAGGAGGAAAGGATTGGGAGAGATCAAAGAAACAGCATGGCAAAAGTCATAGTAGCACGAAAGCCCCTGTTTTGCCTTTTTTTGGCGGTGGGGGGGAATACATGAATGTGTGTAGACCCAAGAAGATTGGAATGAGAGGGATATAACATCAGAAGTTGAACCTGAAAATGTAATTGAAGGGCTGCCTACACTGAGTTAAGGGAGTTTGGAACCATTTTCCAAAGGAAAGTGTGTGATAGAAACGCGCAATAAGAAAAGACGTATTTTCTTTTGAAAATTGAAATCTAGTGAGAGAGAGAGAGAGAGAGAGAGAGAGAGAAAGATACGTATTTACTGAGTTAAGACAAATTGTGACAAAAAATCTAAACTAGTGTTTCTCAAGTTCTAAGGTGCACAGCAGCCATCCAAGGCACAACAGTTGGTCTGTGTTAATCTGGAACAACAGAAAAAGAAGGAGAGTCAGGAGTAGGACTAGGAAATGGAATGTGTGACTAATTGCCTCCCTGAACAATTGCCTCCTTTGCCATGAGCCAAGACACCATGGTGCCTGGCTACCTTTCCTGAACATTTTGATCAAAGATTCCATAGGAGAATCCTGATCAGAAGGGAGAAAATGCAGAACAGAATTTCAAATTATTAAGAATTAGAGACTTTCTAGAGCCATGGAAAGTAGATGAACTCCTGAAACCATTGCCCTGAAATAATCTTTAAACCTTCAACCAAAAATATCTCCTGGAGTCTTCTTATAACGAATAACAGTTTAGCTTAACTAGTAAAAAAAGGTCCTCCTATCTATATGGGATCAAATTGACAATAGTAACTTGAAATATTAGGAATATTAGGGGGCAGTGACTTTATGTTAATGAGGGAGGAATAACTCGGGAAAGGCAGGTGAGAATTGTTGTTCAACTTGAAAAATGTAATCAAGGTTCCTAAATTTTTCTTGCAGAAACAGTTGAATTGGTGTATATTTTGTTGTGAATTTTCTCAACAACAAAATAAGCAAAATTTAGAAGGAAATAAAATACGCACACAACTTCCTCAGGGATCTTGATAAAAATGTAGATTCTGGCTCAGTATGTTTTGGGGAACCTGAGACTCTGCATTTCTAACAAGCTCCCAGGTGTTGCTAAGGCTGCTGGTCTGAAGACTACCCTTTGGGTAGTGAGGCACCCCCAACAAAGAGGATAGAGGACAGAAATCAGTCCTGGCAGAAGGATCTGGCTCACTGGAGCTGCTCTCTGAGTGGACCAGCAGGCTTTCCTTGGCTCTACCCAAGAGGTGGAGCTGGGCAGGCAGCAAGCATAGGCACAGAGACAGGCGGGACATGTTTGGAGAAAAAATTATTCTGAAAAAAATATTAAAATTTCATGATGAAAGCAGTACCATATAACCAATGACTCACAATAATCTCATCTGTCCTAAAATAACACGGTGAGGATTAATACATTTATTTCACACAATACTTGAGTGTTCTGTAGGATAGGGCAATGTTTACATGCTGTCCTTCCCCAAATGACAAACTGTTACTAATCCTATTCCATGTGCCCAGTGTTCCAAAAGTTAAGCTTTTGATCTACTCATTGTTGACTGAGACTGTCTCATCCTTTGAACTCCAAAGTCTTTCCATGACCTTGCATGCTCAAATGTCTGCACCACTCATCTCTTGTCCATTACACTTATCAAAATAAACTAATATTTTGGCATTTATATTTCTTCAATTCCCTCTTGCATAGCAAACATCTTTAAATGGCTGACTCTCCTCCTGTCTGAGGCAAGCCCCAACCGCCTCCACTAGTACTGTGAATTCTTTCTTCTCTCCTATCAGAGATTTAGTTTCTTTACCTCATCTTCTCCCTCTACCTTCAATTATCTTCCTACACAGAGGGTCTTTGCCACTTTTTTTTTTTTGTTTTAATTGTGATTTTATTGTGATTTGGGTGAAGGTTTACAGAGCAAATTTACTGTCTATACAGCAGTTCATATACACTTTGTCTCATGACATTGACCACAGTTTACCACAATGCAACAGCTCCCCTCCTACTTCCTCCCCATAGTGACCTCTTCCCAGTGTCTATCCCTCCATAAACTCCTGCTCCCTGAGCTGTCTCCCTGTGCATAAGCAGCCCTTCTTTCTCCCATGATTGTTCTCTCTAAGGAGTGTATCTACTTGAGGTAAATGTTCAACTCATATGCCTCTCTTCTGTTTGGCTGGAGACCACAGGTGTGGGTTCAATTCCAGACCCAAAGGGCAGCTAGGGGCCATAGTCTCAGTGGTTCCATCTGGTTCTATCAGACCAGCAAACCTGGCCCCCCTTTTTTTTTCCTCCAATGATTTTGAGTTTTGTTCCACATTGTTCTGCCTCTCTATCAAGGATCTCCTACATAGATCCCCTTTCAAGTGGAAGACAGTGGTAGCCGGGCACCATCCAGCTCTTCTGGTCTCATAGTCATATAGTCTTCGCCACTTTTAATTAAACATATTCAACTGTCTTCCTTCTTAGAAACAGTAATCTCCTGACCTGTTTTCCTCTAGCTACTGTCCTTTCTTCTTTCCTTTTCAGCCGATTTGAAAATTTCTCCCCTATTTTCCCTCCCCTCACATTTATTCATCAAAGTACAGCTATCTGATTTCTATCCGCTACATGAAATGGCTTCCCTTGCCAAGTCATCAGTGAACTGTTAAACGGAATGAACATTTAAATATCTTATATTATTTGGTGGAAGTTCTGTTTTTCATGCTACTGATCCCTTTCTCTCTTAAAAGAGGCTCTTTCTCAGACACTTTTATTTTCCACTCAGTCCATAATATTGGTCCACAGGGGTCCACAGTGATATATAAGGGTGTCATCCTTACGTTTTTTCTCTTTTATTCATTATGCACTCAAGTTGTTGTTGTTGTTGTTAAGTGCCGTCGAGTTGTTTCTGACTCATAGCAACCCCATGCACAGCAGAACGAAACACTGCCCGATCCCGCGCCAGCCCCACAATCCCTGCTATACTTGAGCCCATCATCGCAGCAAC
>NW_006921734.1:8290439-8291671 GCF_000298275.1 Orycteropus afer afer
ACCCAGTGAGATGCACCTGGTGCATAGGTAACAGCCCAGTTTATAGACTGAGACAGACTAGGAAGAAGGAGGAGGCCGTCCACTTCTGAAAGAATTGGCCAGGGAAAACCTTATGAATGCACTCAAGAGATTTTGTTATCTCCCATGCCTTCCATTAGCACCTGGAGGTATATGCTTAAGATTTTGAACTCTGGAACATTCACTGTGTCCCAATCCTAACTTTGTGACCTTAGGAAATTTACTTAACTTTCTCTGCTCATTGTTCCTTATTTGTAAAGCTAGAACTAAAAGATTTAATATATATTAAGTGCTAGAATTGTTTCTGGCACATAGTAAGCTTTTAAGAAATATTTATTATTATTATCCTCATCATCTCCACTTCAGGTCTCTCTCTTGAATCCTAACTCATATATACAATTGTCTCCTAACAATTTCAACTTTAACATTACCAAGCCCGAATTTGTTATTGTTATTACTATTATTTTTAATACATATCTCTTCATTTCAAAGTGTACAGACATCTGAGTGGATGGCACAATTGTTTGGTTGATGTTTTCGTCTGCTTCATTATCCACCTTTATCACCAGCTCCTAGAGATTCTAACACACTAGAAGCTCTTGAATCTGTCCACTTCTTTCTATCCCTGCCAACATTATCTTGGCTTATCTTCTCCTCTCCCTGTTGGTTTGTTACGTCAGGGTTCCAAATGGAAACAAGAAACTCATGTCCCGATCCATCATTATGGACCCTCATCATCAAGAGCCTGCTTACAGATCCAACATTATCTTTTGTCGTTTTCCCTTTCACTATGTTCTAGTTTAGTTCCAACCCTGGCAATTTGTGAAATTGGTTAGAATGATCATTCTCCCTTGTTCTTCTCTACTGCTGCTGGGATAATTCTTATTAATGCCACAGTTCTCAATCCTGATTCTACATTAGGGTCTTTTGGGCAGTTTCAAAAAGTACCAATATGTAGGTCTTATCTCAGAGTTTGTTCTGGTTGTGGTTGGAACATTTTTTAAAGCACCCTTGGGATTCTAAAAGGCATTTGGGGTTAGGAGCCACAGGTCCAGTTGGTTGTAATTCCAATCAGGGGCCATCTAATAGAGGTGCCAGTCTGTGACACAGGTTCAGCTATGAACTATCTCCCATGTACTGCCCTGGCATCCTATGTCTATCTGCATCCTAGCACTTGATGAGCTTTTTGACTTCCTACCACCTCTTTTCTTCTT
>NW_006921734.1:8299581-8305370 GCF_000298275.1 Orycteropus afer afer
TAGTCCAATTCTGTATCCTTCCCTTCAAGGCTCAGGGGTCCAAGATTATCTTCTGTGTCTGTGTTAATTGGTTTCCCTTTTCTTTGTTGAAGAGGGTCTTTGCAATCCTTCTGCCTAGTCCGCCATCTTGCCAGAAGCCTACCACCTCTTTTCTGACCAAAACCAAACCAAACCAAACTCACTGCTGTAGAGTTAATCCCGATTCATAGTGACCCCTTCTTGGGTTTCTGAGGCAGTATCACTATGGAAGTGGATTGCCCCATCTTCCTTCTGAGGAGTGGCTGGTGGGTTTGAACCACAAGCCTTCTGGTTAGTGGTGAAATGTCTTAGGCACTACGCCTCCATAACTTCCTCTTTTCTAACAGGTTTGCTTCAGGGAAATGCATTTAGATGTGTGTGTATGTGGTGGGAGGGATGAGATAAAATTTCTTTTAAGTGTGATTATGAGAGAGGACTTGGAAGGAAGGTTGGACAATCTACTTCTGTTGTGATATTGCCTTGGAAACCCAAGGAGGGGTCGCTATGAATCTGGTCTGACTTGACGGCACATAACAACAACAACAAGAGAGAGGAGCTGCCTATGATGTGCTGGGTTTGAAGTTCATCCACTTGTATTTGAAAAGAATGGTTATTGAGAAGATGTATGGAATTAACAATTTCTATCTGTAATGCTAAATAGTCATTAGAGTGCAGTGAAAACTGAGCCAAAAACAAACCAAAATCCATTGCCGTTGTGTTAATTCTGACTCACAGTAACCTCATGTGTTACAGAGTGGAAGTATTTGATAGGATTTTCTTAGCTGTACTGTTTACAGAAGCAGATTGCCAGACTTTTCTCCTGCCACGGGGTGGGTTTGAACTGCCAAGTTTAGAGCACAAACCACTTTCACCAGCCAGGTTTAGCTTCATGTTCCCTCCCATGTACTGCCCTGGCACTCTATGTCCATTTGTACCCCAGCACTTGATGTGTTTTTTCTCCTTTCCACCTCTTCTGACAGGAGTGGCTCTTTTTGTTGTGGTTGTTGTTGTGATTTGGGTGCAAATTTACAAAGCAGATTCATTTTATTATCAACAGTTCATGTGCATTTGATTTCATGGCCCCTGATTACAATACTCAACCATAAAAACTCTCCTTCTCTCTCCTCCCTGTGACTACCCTTCCCCTGTGCCCTTCTTATTTGTGCATTCTTGTCTATCCAGCTTTCTTTCCCTCTATGTGAAAGATTCCCCTTTGATGTCTCCTGGCTGATTGATCTAAGGGGTGCATCTCCTTAGGGTAGGTGGATGCATCTCTCTGGGGTATGTGTTATGCTTGTAGGACTTTCTACTGTTTGGCTAAGAGCCAATCCATGGAAGTGAGTCCATTTCCAGGCCAGAAGGATAACCTGAGGTCTTATCAGGGATTCCACCAACAATATCCTTGGTTCTACTTCCTTTTCTGAATCTGGCTGAAATTTTGGCAATTCCCTATTGATGGGCCAGGGAACCATTTTTGAATTATCTTCAGAAAAATATTACTTGTATGTGAGATTAATAATATTTTAGATAACGTCCATGTTCCATTGGATAACCTTACTTTGAATGGGTATATACATGAAGTTCTTCCAGTTGGTTGGCCAAGTATCTACCTTCCAAATTTCTTGACATAGATGAGTGAGCATTTCCAACATTACATCTCAAGTGGTATTCCATTTATTCCTAGAGCCTTTTTTTTTTTTTTTCAACCAATGTGTTCAGTGCAGCTTGGACTTTTCCCTTCAGTTCCAACAGTTGTTGAAATTGATGAACCTTGATCAAATCTTTCTGATATAGCGACTCTGTGTATTCCTTTCATCTTCTTTTGATGCTTCTTCTGATGTTCATTATTTTCCTCATAGAATCCTTCTGCGTTGCAACATGAGGCTTACTTCTTTTTCTTCAGTTCTTCCAGGTAGAGAAATACCACATGTATTTTCCCCTTTTGGTTTCCTAAGTCTAGATTTTTGCACATTTCATTATAATATTTTATTTTGTCTTTTTTGAGCTTCCCTTTGAAATAAGATCAGTTCTTTATCTCATCATTTTTAACTCTTCACTTTAGCTACTTTATGTTCAAGCAAATTTCAGTTTCTTCTGACATCCATTTTCATCTTTTATTTCTTCCTTATCTCTTTAGTGACCTTTTGCCTTCTTCATGTAAGATGTCCTTGATGTTACCCCACAACTCCTCTGATCTTTGGTCGTTAGTATTCAATGCATCAAATCTGTTTTTGAGATGGTCTCCAAATTCTAAATATTGCATATTGCCTCTTGTGAACTTATGCTAACTATCTTGAATTTGAACTTGCCTAAGAACTCTGGTGGCATAGTGCCTAAGGCATTTGACTGCTAACCAGAAGGTTGGTGGTTCAAATCCACCAGTCACTCCATGGAAAGAAGACTGGGTGTCATAGTTAAGTTTGTGGGTCAACTTGGCTGGGCTTGGTTGAGTGGCTGGATATAGTGAGCTCATCCTCATGGTGAGATTGGTAATTAACTCCATGGTGGAATCTATTGGAGCAGCTGAGTAGCTGCTTCAGGGATGTGGTCTGCTTCCAGTATATAAGAAGCAACTTTGAGGAAGGTCTCCAGTTTATGGCACGCTTGAACCCTGCATATAGCCTAGTTGTTGTCCGGCAGCCTGCTGTGCTCTGCTGATCTTGAGACTTTCAGTAGACTTGAATTAGTGACCTGCCATGTTGTTTGGTAACATTGAGACTGTACCTTTTTACTTGTCAACCATGGGGTTGTCGGCAAAGCCTCAGCAACCAGCAGCTGTCTGAGTGAAGAGAAGCCTCTAGCTTCAGTGGGCCAGGAGCGGGAGGCAAAGCTGAAGCCCAAAGTTGAGGGGCTTTCACTCTAGAACCCAGAGCTTTGAACTTGGACTTAAACCCTCCAAACTATAAAAGAATAAACTCCTGTTTGTTAAAGCCATTCCATTTGTGGTATTTTCTGTTAGAGCAGCACAGAGGTAACCAAAGCATTGGGCAATCTACTTCCATAAAGATTTACTACCTCGGAAACCCAAAGGGGGTTGCTATGAGTTGGAATTAACTGTATGGCAGTGGTTTTTTTTTGGTTTATGAGCAATTGATGGTGTTCTGTAGTCACTCCTCTGGCCTACTTTTGACTGATGATACTGAGCTTTTCCATTGTCTTTTTCTACATATGTAGTTGTTTTGATTCCTGAGTATTCCATCTGGCAGGGTCAATGTGTGCAGTCACTTTATGTTGTTGCAAAAAGTATTTGCAATGGATAAGACTTTGGCCTCACAATATTCTATCATGCAATCTTTGATTTCATTTCTATCACCAAATCTGTATTTTTCAGCTACTCTTCCTTCTTCCTTTCCCACTTTCACATTCCAACTACCAGTAATTATTAATGCATGCTTGATCAATTTCAGATTGCAGAAGTTGATGACAATCTTCAATTTCTTCATCTTTGGCATTAGTGGTTGGTGTGTAAATTTTAATTATAGTAGTATTAACTGGTCTTCCTTGTAAGTGTATGGTCATTATCTTATCACTGACAGTGTTGTGCTTTAGGATAGTTCTTGAAATGATCTTTTCAACAATGAATACCACACCACTGCTGTTCAATTTGTAATTCCTAGCACTGTAGACCATAAGATTTTCCATTTCAAAATGGTCAATACCAGTCTTTTTTCAGCTCACTAATGTCTGCAATATAGATCTTGAAGCATTCCATTTCATTTTTGTCAACTTCCAGTTTTCTTAGATTCATCCTTTGTACAGTCTACATTCCAATTACCAATGGGTATTTGTAGCTGTTTCTTTTCATTTTGACTTGTTCCACATCAACAAATAAAGGTCTTGTGTGCTTTATTCCATCCATATCAGTCAGGTCAACTCTGAACTGAGGAGGCAGTTCTTCCCCAGTTGTATTTTGAATATCTTCCAAACTAAATGGCTCATTTTCTGGCACCATGTAAGACACAGTTCCACTGTTAACTATAGGCTTGACCAATTTTTTTTTCAATAATAGATCATCAGGTCCTTCTTCCTAGTCTGTCTTAGTTTGGAAGCTCAGCTGAAATCTGTCCACCATGGGTGACCCTGCTTGTACAGGTTACCACTGCTATCCAAAAGTAGAGCATTCTTATGATATCTTTCTAAGCTGCAATTGTGTAAAAAGAAGCAATTACCATTAATTTATATGGGAAAAATTTTTGAGTGTTCCTAGACCCGAAAAAATAACCTACCAAATCATATCAAATAAAACATAAAACCAAAAATAGTACTAACATTAAAAACAAAACAAAACAAAACGAAAGAAAATCCCAAGAAACCAAACCTACTGCCATAGACTCCATTCTTACTTACAGTGACTTCCACTGGGTTTCCAAGGCTGTAAATCTTTATGGAAGTAAATTGTCTTATCTTCTTTCTGCACAGCAGTTGGTGGGTTTGAACTGCTGATCTGGCTAGCAGCCAAATACCTGACTTCCTACACCACCAGAGCTCCTTAACACAAACACATAGTAAAACAAAAATAAATAACCAATTGTTACTTTGGCATCTTTCAAGATTCTTTCTCTGTATGCAAATAGTATGAATGGTGGACACAGGCAAGTTCAATACATGGAGAATGTCTTTATTTTGTTCACTATGATCTAAATACTTAATTACATCCAGTTTTATGCTAAGTGTAAGGCTCTTATGAGCTCTCCTAGGCTTTTCTGATACCTTAGACCACATCTTGCTAATGGATGCACAAAATTAGTTGAGATTAAACACAGATGCTCACAGACACTGTTCAAGTTATGGTGGCTTGATACTGAGATGTTGAATGTAGTTTCCGGAGAAGGGAACTTGGTAATGCCGCTCTTGTTGCTTAGGGTATGTGCTGTCTTTTTACATCTCGCGGCAAAACAAATGCTGAACACTAGTTTTCCTTTTGACTTTTTTCATAAAAGTGAAAATCCTCTTCAGATTTCTTTTGGTTAGTGAAAACAGGTCCTCATTTAGGTCTTTACTAAAATGAAATGGCTTAAAGTAAACTTTTATAAGCGGGGGATACTTGTATTTGAAGTAATTGTGGCATAGCTTCCAGCATCACAGCAATGCACAAGACATCACAGTATGACAAAATGAAAGACAAGTGGTGGTATTTTAGCAGTTCCTAATCATCTCGCTCAAGGCCCTTCTGTTAAATAAAGTGCGTTCCTCCATCCTGCTAATTATCTTTGTAGAAGAAGTCCGTTCTGCTTGCATTTTTGGTATTTTTTTGAAACCACAAAGAGAAGCATGGGATTGTGAAAAGGCACAGCACTGATAGTTAGAAGCCTAACTCCTCTACCAGGTGCTGGCTCCTCCATCAATTCATGAATCTGCTCAACACCTACCTCTTTGAGCTTCAGTATCTACAATTGAAAAACTGGATTATCTGCCTCTAACATAAGAGTGTATATAAAAAATACCCAAAATTATAGAGTGAAAAATCATATATATAAAGTATAACTAAACTATTTTATTTATACTTCTTTATAGCATTTCAGTAATCTAAATTTTGTTTATTGTCACAAAATGAATGTATATGCTTTAGGGCTCATTTAACACAGTTGCTGTGGTTTCCTGTTTTGAGTCCCTCTCGGTCCCTGTTTTCAAGTCTATGATTGTCCCTAATTCCTTTCTTTCTTTCTTTGGGTTTTTTTATCTCAAAGTGTTAGAACATTTGAAATAAGTGCTTTTTCTTTCTATCTTTGCTGCACATTGTTGTTGTTGTTGTTGTTATGTGCCATCGAGTC
>NW_006921734.1:8305591-8331696 GCF_000298275.1 Orycteropus afer afer
TTATTAGCTGTAAGAGTTGCCTCTTTAAAACAAAATCATGTTTCCCCAATCTTCTGATATAATACTTTAAAATTTGAAGAAAAATTGCCATGAAAAATAAGACAGGCTAGCTAACATACCAACAATCACGAAGATGGCACAAGACTAAGCAATGTTTTATTACATAAGGTCACCATGAATCAGAGCCATTCCCATGGCAACTAACAACAGATGTTGATGCAAGCACATTTTTGATAAACACATTCAGCTATAAGAGGACAATATTGGCTGATGAAGTCACACCTGGGTGTCCAAGCCTTTTGTGCTAATTACATTGACACTAAGAAAATGCTTATAGTTTTCAAATTTGGATTGAACATGACTGCCATATTTTTGTGTTATGTATAATCAACTGAATGAACAGAATATGAAATCTACTTAACAAATTCAGCCTTAACCAGGAGGAAGATGATTTTGCCAGCAATGACTAAGATTTATCTCTGATGGGTTTTCAATCTGCTAAAGTGGGAAGCTTATAATTTTCTATCAATTTAAACTCTAAATTTCCTCCAATGGAAAGTGAATTGGGGGTGGGTGGGTGGGTGGGTGGAGATTCACTATTAACAGCATCCACAACTTGCCAGTGTGGGAATTTATGCATATGTATTTCATGTTCAATTTTTTTTTTTTTGATCCAAGAATAATGTCATGAACTATAAATGGGTCATAGTTTTCTTCCGTCTTTTCTCTAACTTGCAATTTATCAAAATAGTGGGCTGTTTTGAGATTGCCAAATTAAATTTTTGTTTGTTTTTTCACATATTCCTAATATCTTGTTTGTGGGAAATCTTATTTGCTTTTTCCCAGCTGGAAGTGATCTCTCTTTTATTTTTGGATCTCTTTTATGGCTTATGTCATTTCCTGCTTTAGTTTATAGATATGAATATGTTTTATTTTTGCCATTAAATGTAAAGCAGCCTTAAGAAAAGGTGCTTTATACACTACATTGCCAGTATCTTGAATATAGTAGGTTCCTGAAAAACAGAATGCATATATAAATCAATAAACATGTACATTTAACAACAACAATCACAAAATCTAAAGTCCCTGAGAGAAGATGGAGAAACCTATTGAAAAACATTTCTGACTTGGGTAAAAGAACCAAATTTCTGTTTTCTGGCTACCAAAGAGCCTGGGAGCTGGCATGACCTTAGACAATATTCTTGCTCTCACTGAGCTTCAGGTTTTTTATCTGTGCAATAGAAATGTTTTATGTCTTCCTTGTCTACTGCACAGAAATTATGTAAAGCTCTAAGTTAGGAAATATAAAGATGTTTTGTCACCTATAGAGTACTATATAAATGTAACAAATAAAATCATTCTGTGAAGGGACATTGTGAACTTTTGCTTATTCCCACATTTAATTGAATTTGAACTTTTTAGGAGAAATTTATGAGCCATACAACAAGTGTTTGTTAGAGAGCCTGTCTCATGGTAAGTACTCGGTACATATTTAGTGACTTGAATTACTGATCGTTTCAACCACTGAAAGATTAAAGGTCGAGAAAATTATACACTGAGTTAGAACATGAGGAAAAGAAGCTGAAAGGACAGCTAGCTATGTGACTTTGTGATGGCTGCTACATTTGTGTTTATATCACAATTCCACAGAGCTTTGAGTCTGTCCCTTAACAGAGCTATTATATAAAACAGGTCTGTAGGATTTTACCTACAAGGCTCAGCAGGGATCATTTCTTGAATTGTTCAACAGAAGCTATACTCAGAAATTACCCTCAAACCATCCAGATAATGGAAATACAAGAGCTGTCCTGGAGGCAAGAAACACCTAAGACTCTTAAAGTGGTTAAGACAAGCAGATGCTGAAGACCATTTTCATGAGTGGTTGTGGCCAACGGGAGTCACAGCAGTAGCTACAATCTATCCTTTTATTTCATTTGTTTATTACAACATATTTATTTAGTACCTTCTCAGTGCAAAATATTGCTTAGATACAGGGATTCATGTGTGTGCTGGATGGATGAAAATCCTTGCCATTATGGACGAAACTCCTTGAAATAGCTATTGGAAAAGACTGACACTAGGAGTCAAGGAATAACCCACTAATGGTAGCACCTGTACTCCTGAGCTCCATGAAAAGTTTACACTGAGTAAATCTTCCAAGGAAGGAAACCAGAGTTCTACCCACCATCCTAATATGAACCATCCTTGACATTCAGGGAAAGTATAGAGGTCATTGCTTTTAAAACATAAATTCTTTTCTTATATTAAATGTATGGTTTAATTTCCATGTCAACTTACATTGACTAATTCCCCATATCTGTGTGCCGTTCTTCTTTCTTAGGTTACATATCATTTTCTGGCTTATATTATGGTTAACTTTTCTTAAAGGGGAGATAATGACCAG
Organism: Orycteropus afer afer; assembly: GCF_000298275.1. Classification (NCBI taxonomy): domain Eukaryota; kingdom Metazoa; phylum Chordata; class Mammalia; order Tubulidentata; family Orycteropodidae; genus Orycteropus; species Orycteropus afer. The sequence goes on from NW_006921734.1 coordinate 8,307,996, forward strand.
AATTAAGAAAGATTGCTATCATTGTTGTAAAAATATACATATAAAGATATCCATTCTTTAATAGTAGTCTAAAACAGTTTTTTTAAAAGTTGGGTGACTCATTAGTAATAAAATTCTCTTCCCATGTCCTTTTGACATATTATTTTGACCTACAGTGAACTCCTCTGTACTTTTAGACATCATCATTTAGTATTCATTTTGGTACCTTGAAATCATGCCAAAAGATTGAAAAGGGCATGAACAATATATATGGGATGAAAATACATTCTATAGACCCTTGAACAATGATACTTTAAACACTTTTAGCTGTTTAACTATATTTATGGCCTTATGTAAAAGGCTTCTGACTATAGTGGCTAAGACACTTGCCTGCTAACCAGATGGCTGGAGGTTCAAACCCACCAGCCACTCCTCGGAAGGAAGGTTGGGCAATCCTACTTCCATAGTGATACTGCCTTGGAAACCCAAGGAGGGGTCACTATGAGTCAGGTTTGACTCGACGGCACATAACACCAACAACAACAACATGGAAGGTTAGACAATCTACTTCTGCAGTGATACCGCCTCCGAAACCCAAGGAGGGGTTGCTATGAGTCTGTCTGACTTGACAGTGCGTAACAACAACAATGTTTATTAGGTACTGGGAGCTCTGTGACATAGTGCCTAAGGCATTTGACTGCTAACCAGAAGGCTGGCAGTTTAAACCCACCTGCCACTCCTCAGAAGGAAGACTGAGCAATCTAGTTCCATAGAGATACCACCTCAGAAATCTAGGGAGTGGTCACTATGAGTCAGAGTTGATTCAATGGCAGTGAGTTTGGTTTGTTTTTTGGAATTAGGTACCTACTCTCTGGTAGCCATTGTCCTAAGAGTTTCATTTAAATCATTCACTTAATCCTACTAAGAAACTAGAAAAGAGTAGTGTATTTGTTTTCATTGTGCAGATGAGCAAACTGAGGAACACAGAGATTAAGTTGTAAGTAATATAGGTTGCAAATCATATTATAAACACATTATGTTTCACTTATTGAAATACTATTAAATATGTTAGTGGTTCAGATTGCCCAAGAATAGAAACTTGAGTTATGATTTAACCAAGATTAATAAATACATTAATATGTTCAAATTATTTTAATTAATATATTACATTTTAAAATATAATAATACACCAACATATTACATACTATTATTTGTCAATTTTATTTTGACAACAAAGAGTTTAGTTATTTTATATGAAACATCTTTATGTCAAGAAGGCCACAATATATATGTCTTTGTAAAATTCACTGTCATCTATAAATGATTTTCAGAATATCCCAACCAAAACCAAACTCATTGCCGTCCACTCGATTCTGACTCATAGAGACCCCTTCTTGGGTTTCTGAGGCAGTATCTTTACAGAAGTAGATTGCCCAGTCTTCCTTCCGAGGAGTGGCTGGTGGGTTTGAACTACCAGCCTTCTGGTTAGGAGTCAAATGCCTTAGACACATTTGGCAAATCAGTTCATAAATTTGATACAATTGTGCTACATACTAGATGGCAGACTATTTTTGACTACAGGATACAAATAATATTGAGAAAATATGTTGTTGTTGTTGTGATGTGCTGTCAAGTAAGACCCGACTCACAGCGACCCCTCCTTGAGTTTCCGAGGCAGTATCACTATGGAAGTAGAATGTCCAACCTGCCTTCCGAGGAGTGGCTGGTGGGTCTGAACCGCCAGCCTTCTGGTTAGCAGTCAAGTACCTTAGGTGCTACACTACCAGAGCTTCTTTTGAGATAATATAGGCTTGAAAATAGTTGCCTTGTTAGTTTTTTGTACTGCATTGCCTTTCAGTCTTTTAATCTATCTTTTACCTGCATTTCTATCAGTCTGTTTCATAAAATTCTATGTGCAAATATTTATACAAATATTAGGACTTAGGGATTTCCTGTAAGCAAAATCAGAGAGTACACATAGACTTTGACCAAATTGTAAAACCTAAAAGTTATGCTCTAGTCAATTTAGATAAGCCCTAAAATATTGCCATTTTTCCAATATGTGCACCAACAGATAATTTGAACAAAGATCTTTGTATCAAGTTAGGAAGCATATCCTAAGTATTGGATTCTAACCCCTTTCTAACTCCGTGAGGAAGAAGTTTGGTAGGGTTTTTTGGGTTCTGGAGGCAGCATGTTTTACACTTGGCATTATTCTCATTCTCTATTCATTTCGTGAAATTAAATCTGTTCACTTTGATGGGGACTCTGATCAAGGAAGGACACTCCAGCAGGTCCAGTTTTCAGTATGAGCAGCCATACTACTTGGAATGTACAACTTAGCAGATCACATAATTCTAGAAGTATCTGTGGTAAAGAAAAATGCTGTTTGGAGCTTCTGGCAAGACCAAAAAAGTGACACACAGTGAACACCCTCAGTGTTCTAGAGCAAGGCCAAGCCACATGTACCTGATACCAAACATCTTTCAAAAAGCTTTTAGCTTGCTATTGGGCACAGAGAAACTGAGCATCTGATTATAGAGCCTAAGAGACCATGAGTGTAGAAATTCCCATTATGATCTGGGTGTTGCTTGATACATAGAGTCAGAAGGTCAGGTGAAAGAGAAGATATTCATTGTATAATGGGAATGTTATATCTTATATAGGGTTTGTGCAAAGGGCATAAGTAAGTTACACAAAGAACTGTCCCAGATACCAATTACCTACTACTGATGTTAATATTTCTTTTTTGCCTAAATCTATATATACGGTGGATAATAGTAATTTCCTATAAATAGTTGATGAAGGAAAAAAAAGTTAAGTTTGATCACAGGTTGACTGAAACTGGACAACTGATTCACTACAGTTCCACTCAGGGTGACCTTGAAAAACAATAGTGAGAAAGAATCTTTCCAGAGGACATAGCTTTGTGCAGGACACACACTCTGCATGGAAAGAAAACTGACATGAGTATAGATGGATTCATAGGATTCAGTGATGAATAGCTTAGTGGGTTTTTCAGGGGCCTGTAAGGAGCAATACTGGCAGATTCAGGGACAAGAAACATCTGAAATGACATGTATGAATGCACCTATGGGAGCAAGCACAAAGTGTGAGGCTATTTGTATTACAAGTTAATGTCCGTCAGGAAATATCCACTTCAAAAGAGCTGCAGCAGATGCTGTTAGTGTCTTCACCAGATTTCCTGGGTTCTTTTTCACTTTGGAAGTTTGCCCTTGGGCAATTGGAAGGACCTTAGCTAGAGGGTCTGGTATTTACCCCAACATATGATCCTTTGTTTCAAGGTAGAATACAATGCAGTACAAACTCTATTCTAGAGTTTCCTGAAAGATCAGGAAGAGGCTAGTCTTCACCAGAAATTACATTCTTGTTTAAACTTGTTCCTCTTGTCTATTCCAGTTCCCTTATATCATTACAGACTCCTTCTGAGAGCCTGTGCTCCTTAGAATATGAGCCTGAGATGAGAATTCTGGTGCAAACTTTTACTAAGGAATTGTTAAGATTAAAGTTCAAATTATATATGTATCACAAAGTGCTTTAGAAACTAGAAAGTAACTAGTAAACTAAACCAAAAAACCAAACACACTTCCGTCGAGTCGGATCTGACTCATAGTGACCCGTTTTTGGGTTTCAGAGGCGGTATCACTACCGAAGTAGATTGCTCAACCTTCCTTCTGAGGAGTGGCTGGTGGGTTTGAACCGCCAGCCTTCTGGTTAGCAGTCAAATGCCTTAGGCAGTGAACTTGGGACAAAAGTAAGACTGGAGTGAAGAGATGAATGAATGGGAGGTGACTTATAACATTCAATGGATTTAGACACATATCTCCAGGATTTAGTTGTGAAACAAAGTAAAGCCATAGAGGAAGCAGATTTGGGAATAGGTTCAAAGGAAGGGTGTCTGTGTGTGTGCACACTTGTAGCTGTTTTAAGATACCAGTGAGGGGTGTCTGTATGTGTGTACACTTGTAGCTGTTTTAAGATACCAGTTTCTTGAGCGTTTTGTATGTTTAGAGAAAATAGCCAACAAAAAGGGAGAAATTGACAGTTCAGAAAAAGAGGTAGAACCAAGGTCATGGACTGATGAACATCTGTATTTGTCTTATAAGAATGTGTGTGATTAAAAATAATAAACTCAGAATAAGGAATGAAAACATTTTATTTTTATGCCTATTAAAAGTACTTGCATTATAGAGCTTAATGTAACTCAGAAAGGTCCAAGCCTCTTGAATAGACAATAATGATAATTTTTTGTAAAAGGATGAAGAGGACCTTAAAAATAATAGGTTGCTGATTGTGACTTGAACCATATAAAATGTATTTTTTTTGCTAGGTATCAGATGTAATAAACTATATGGTTGAACACAAGATTTCAAAGACCAGCTCAAACAGACAAACCAATTGCTATAATGAAACGTGCAAAGACCTGAAGTTATAAAACCTAAAGTGAAGAACATGCTCGGCATTTTTCAAGCTGAAAGAACTGAGGAAAAAAAATCAAGCCTCAAGTTGCAATATTGAAAGATTCTATGGGAAAAATATTGAATGATGCAGGAAGCATCAAAAGAAGGTGGAAGAAATACACAGAATCACTGTATTGGTCGATGTTCATCCATTTCAGGAGGTGGCATATGATCAAGAACCAATGGTATTGAAGGAAGAAGTCAGAGCCGCACTGAAGGAATTGGTGAAGAACAAGGCTCCAGGAGTTGGCGGAATACCCATTGAGATGTTTCAACAAACCTACTGTAGGCACTCACTCAGTTATGTCAAGAGATTTGGAAGACAGCTACTTGGCAAACTGACTAGAAGAGAACCATATTTGTACCCATTCCAAAGAAACATGATCCCACAGAATGGGGAAATTATTGAATAATATCATTAATATCACATGCAAGTAAAATCTTACTGAAGATAATTCAAAAACAGTTGCAGCAGTATATTGACAGAGAACTTTCAGAAATGCAAGCTGGATTCAGAAGTGGATGTGGAATGAGGGATATCATTGCTGATGTCTGATGAACCACATACAACACCACATACAATGGTTCATAATAATAAATGGGGGCTACTTTGTGTGTATCAGAACATTATAGTTATTATTGTATTATTATGTTAAAGATGTTTTAGTGTATCTGGAAGTGTTTCTTTAATGATTTTTACTCATAGAAAAGATACACTATATACTGTTGTTGTTGTTGTTTTTATGTACCATCAAGTCAGACCCGACTCATAGCGACCCCTCCTTGGGTTTCTGAGGCAGTATCACTACAGAAGTAGATTATCCAACCTTCCTTCCGAGGAGTGGATGGTGGGTTTGAACCACCCGCCTTCTGGTTAGTAGTCAAGTGCCTTAGGCACTATGATACCAGAGCTCCTATGCTATATACTAAGACAAATACGTGACTAACTGATGTTAGACGCAAATCATATCTAACTGTTTGGACTTATGTACAAATTAGACTTAAAGACAGACTTACTAATGGAATTCATTTGCAATCTGAAGAATGCCTGTAGTTTGAAGTATGCCAAAAATTGTTAATTTCATGAGGTTCCCTCCTCTAATCTTTATACCCCAGGATGTCAATTCATTTTTATTTTCTGCTCAGTACTTACATATTTGAAGAGCCAAATGTGAAGAGTTAAAAGACATCTGGCTCACTAGCTTCTGGCAACAGCTTGACCTGAAACATAAATTTGGTATTTTGCTTTGTAGGTCAACTGATTCAGACTCTGCCAGGCCCCTCTGGGTTAGTAATTTTAAAGGCGGCATGCCTTCTGGTGAGACTGTCCCTGTAGCACAGCTTTTTTCCCCCTTTCCCACTACTATCTCAATACAGAGGTCACTCAGTGTGGTCCAGATTGGAGATGACCTTCTATGATAGTCAGGTCTGGTAATTGCTTTCCTTACCCTTTATAGTAACAATAATAAGTAGTGAATGTAAGACTTAGGAAGATAATCCTGTGTTACAGGCTCAGCCACCAACTTTTGGTTACTAAATGTTTTTGCTCACTGTATTATTATGAGGAGCTCTGCTGACATAGTGCCTGAGGCATTTGACTACTAACCAGAACAGCTAATGCTTTGTCACTGACCCTATGGGTCCTTTCTAAATCCTTCAGTTTTCAGAAATCATCATTAGTTATCTCCAGATGTAATGGTAGGGATTGAACCCTCCCGTATATTAAAAAAAAAGAAAAATTCATTTGAGGCTTACAAATATGCAAACTACAATGCTAGGAATTCTAGGCTCTCAGCTTGCAAGCAAACTAGACACATTTTCAGAATCACCCAAAAATCTAGGAAGACATGGTTACTCAATAGCCAAACAGAAGATACAAATACTGCAAACCTGCTCCTCTTTTCTACCCTTCCATCTGCCCCATCTTTACCCTCCTCCCTTTTCCTCATCAATTATACTCCTACGTAAACCAGCTTTGCAATTTCTGACACAAGCATGAAAAAAATGCAGTTCCTCATCTTCAGAAAACTTGAGTGTAATGAGAGTGCAGAGAAATATTATGTAAACAAGTAACTCCAGGACAGTATGTTTAGTATAGGGAGAAAGGAGCCCTAGTGGTGCAATAGTTAACTACTTGGCTGCTAACTGAAAGATCAGTGGTTCAAAGTCACCAGCCACTCTGAGACAGGAAGATGTGGCAGTCAGCTTCCATAAAGATTTCAGATTTCAACCTTGGAAGCCCTATAGGTAGTTCTACCCTGTCCTATAGAGTCACTATGTGAAGGAATTGGCTCAAAGGCAATGCATATATACGAAGAATTGCTTACCAAAGAGCATAGTGGTTTCTTTTTTCTTGTTTCAAATGTTGTGAATTGGGTGAAAGTTTGTGATTTTGGGTGAAAGAACAAATTAATTTTCATACAGCAGTTCATAGAGTTTTTATCGCATGACATTCACTGCAATTCCCCACAGTGTAACAGCTCTCTTCCCACTTCCTCCCTGTAGTTACCTCTTCCCTGTGTCCTTCCCCTCCATGCATTCCCACACCCCAAGCTGTCTCCCGTGCAAACACTGCCCTTCTGTTCTCCTATGATTGATCGTTCCAAGGAGTGTATCTGTTGTTGTTGTTACATGCCATCGAGTAGGACCCGACTCACAGCGACACCTCCTTGGGTTTCCAAGGCAGTATCACAATGGAAGTATATTGCCCCATCTTCCTTCCGAGGAGTGGCAGGTGGGTTTGAACCACCAGCCTTCTGGTTAGCAGTCAAGTGCCTTAGACACTATGCTACCAGAGCTCCTAGGAGTGTATCTACCTGATGTAAATGTTCATCCCATATGCCTGTCTATTATTTGGCTGGAAGCCACAAGAGTGAATTCAATTCCAGACCTGAAGGGTGGTTAGGGGCTATAGTCTCAGGGGTCTTACCAGGCTCTATCAGACAGCAAACTTGGTCTATTTTTTTATGATCTTGAGTTTTGTTCCACATTGTTCTCCCACTCTATCCAGGATCTCTTGCACTGATCTCTTTCTAAGTGGTTGAAAGTAGTAGCCAGGTACCATCTAGTTCTTTTGGTCTCATGGTCATATAGGCTGAAGATTGCATGGTTTACCAGTCCCTTGTTTCCATGCATCTTTGGTTTTCTTCGTTCTTCTTTGCTCTGGACAAGGAAAGACCCATCATTGCATCTAGATGGCCGTTTGCAAGCTTTCAAGATCCCAGTTGCTACTTACCAAAGCAGGATGGAGAACAATGTTTTTGTGTAGTATGTTGAACAATGTTTTTGTGTAGTGTGTTATGCCAATTGAGCTTCATGTCCTCTGCAATCATGGTGCTGAGCCCAAATGTCCAACTATTCCCTCCCTCCAGGTATCTGGCTGTGGCCAAGAAGCCACCACAATCTTGTCCCTTGTCAGCTCTACTATACACCTGGACATTCTTACAGTAGATACAAATATGTATGTAGAAACATTTTCTGCTAACCCTATACATGGTCATGGGCACGCCTCCCTGCTTAGACATACCTGATCATTCAGCCAGTCTATCCACCAAAGATCATAGTCTTGAAAACTCTGTGGAGCGCAGTTCTCCTCCACAACTCATAGAAATCAACTCAATGACAACTGGCTATTTATGGAGAAAGAATATATCAAGTAAGAGAAATTAAACTCAGATGGTCAAAGGATGGGAGAAAAAATGGATTCATGTTCCTCTAGCATTCTTCTGAATTGAAAATTCTGCTGTTTACTTAGTCTTTCTAACTCTTAATCTGGGAATTATCTTTGACTCCTTCAAAGCTTTCACCACGCACATGCAATCATTCATCAAGTCTTGTAGATCTGTCTCCTGAAAACTGGCCTCTTTTCTCCATTGCTCTCTCAGTACCCTTTTAGCTTCTCTCTTTAGTCTTGGCTTGGTCAATATCATTCTTCAAAAAATCATGATATTTTCTGGGCCAGAATGGTATTCCTTACTCACTTGATTAGATTTTCCTCCTTCTGAAAGAATATTTGATCTTGTAGGGTGTGGATTATGAATGAATAAGTGACTTCTTAGCTGAGTCTGTAAGAATGACTGAGAGTTTACTAATGTGTGAGAGTGGAGGTATTACTTGGAAGAAACCAAGTGTTTTGGAAAGTTTAAGAGATTTGCTGTGGTTCTGTTGTTAAGAACTAGAAAATGAGAGAGTAGGCATGTTCAGAGAACTGCAAGTAGCTCTGTGGTGTAGGAGTCTGGATTGGGAAAGTGACAGAAGTCAAATTGGAGAGATAGGTGGGAGTAGATTTTATAATCCTTTATGCCATGCCAAACACTGAGTTTTACCTACTTAAAAGTAATTTATCTGTTGTCTTCAGCTGTGTTTCTCAAATTAGAGTAATATGAAAATCCCATTTACAGGGAAATATATCCTCAAGAATTTCCAGTGTTGATTTAAATAATATTATTGTAATATTTCTTAACTATGTAAGATATAAAACCAGTTATATCACATCCTTAAGCTATTATACAACAAAAAACCCAAATTTATAAATTAAAAGAAAACAAAACTGCAAATCTTGTAAGTTGAAATAATAAAGGAATTTAATGCAATAGACTGGTGCTTGTTAAAATTAAGTTGCTGGTTTAATGAAAATAGTAGAAAGATGTACCTACCTGTTGGCATTTCCTTTGGCAACTGATTTGTTATTTTGCTGGTTAATCAATTTAATAATTGTTGTTGTTGTCATGTGCCATGGAGTCAGACCCGATTCATAGCAACCCTTCTTTGGGTTTCTGAGGCAATATCACTATGGAAGTAGATTGTCCAATCTTCCTTCTCAGGAGTGGCTGGTGGGTTTGAACCACCAGCCTTCTAGTTAGCAGTCAAATACCTTAGGCATTATGCTACCAATACGTGGCAATAAATAAATAAATAAAACCCAATAAAATAATTTTAATTACCACTTAAGGAACATTTCTCCCTGAATATTCATTACTATACTATAAGTTGTTTTGAATAAGACAGGATGAGCACAAGCAGCCACTCTAAATGATTATGGTCCTACCTGTTGTGGTATAGGTACTTTGGGTAGAAAGATTTACTACCATGAGCCATGTGCTAACTCAGTTCTTCCAACACTTTTCTCTCATTGAGTCACAGTAAAACCTTTGTCCATATGTTATAGTATGATGTGATTTTTATTTGGTGCCAACTCATCAATGACATATTAAGTTTGCCAATATTTCTTCCCCATTAGACCATAATAATTAAATATATAACTATGGCATTCAATGCTATTTTCCAGTCAAATTAAAGTCTCAATTAATTTAAACATTTAGATGAAACATTTTTCAATGTGAAATGTCTTACTGCAACAGAATTCTTTTACAAATTAAAAAAATATATGTGTGCAATCACATTGGAAAAAATTAGATTAGGTGGAAAAATTAGATTGTTAGTTCTTATTTCTCCAGCTATATTTTAAGTATTTTAAGGTTAAATATAGTAAGTTATTCAATTCTGATCACTCAAGAACAAAAATATTTATTGAATGCCAAATATTCATCAAAATTATGTCATAAAAATATCACCCTAAAACAATGTTGAGGATGGTTTATTTGGAGATGGGACAGCAAGATTGAAAATTTGAATTGCCAAGATCACTAATTCAATTAGGAAATGATGAATGTTTAAGCTAAGGCAAGTTGACGGGGATGGAGTGGAGGACTGAAATGTTTAGAAACAGAATTAAAAGAGTATTGCGTAAGTTTGAGACCTGAAAGTCAGTTCTTCCATTCCATAATTCACTAAAATATATGTCGTTTAGTGAGAAAATCTTGAGAGATTTTCTTGGGGAGGGAGGGTGAATTCGTTTTGAATTATTTTAGGTACCCATGGGCTATTAAACCAAACCAAATCTATTGCCATTGAGTCTATTCTAACTCACAGCGACCCGACAGGACAGAGCAGAACTACTCCACAGGATTTCCAAAGCTATCATCTCTACGGAAGCAGACTGCCACATCTTTCTCCTGTGGAGTGGCTGGTGGGTTAGAATCACTGACCTTTTGGCTAGTGGCCAAATGCTTTAACCAGTGTGCTACCAGAACTCCTTTCATGGGTCCTAAAGATGGAGATATTCTGCTCTGTCCCCTAGGACCCATGTATAGACAGATCCATATAGAAGATGGAGAAATGCCTAGCTCGATTTTGTTAGTTTTTAGAATGAATTGCAGATCTGTATTGTATATAGAGTATATATTGTATATATTGTATATAGAGTTTGCCTAACAAATTTTAGCTCATTGGAAGTGTAAACTTCTCTTAACATGTTCATATCTTTTATTTGTTTTTCAGATATTCAACTTTTGATTCCATTTTTTGGAAGGGAGGCCAGCTGTGTAGCCTTACGATTCTTTGGTGCAGATTCACTGTTTGAAGTCAGGGAAGAGGCATGTTTACCTGGGAATACAAACTGTAAGAAGAGAAAAGTGTTAAGAATAAAACTCTGTGGAACTTCATTTTTTATTAAAACTTAAAAAAAATAGTTATATTTTTTCAGTAAAGAAAAGTTCAAAGATAGATGAAAGTAGAAAATAAGCACGTATCTACCACTTAAATACAACCACTATTAAAATGGTTTTGTATAAAAGCTTCTACCTTTTTCCTATGTTTAATTTTTTTTCTTTTTCTTTTTAACTTCATTTGGATGAGGACAGTAACATAAGGAATAGATGTACAAAGAGGGATCTCTGAAGGAAATCTGAGGAGGTGGTAACAGAAGCAGAAGTGTTGGACATCACTAAGCTAAGGAAAAGAAACATTTCAAAAGGCCACTTCTGTCAAAAAAACACAAACAAGAACATGATTAAAAATCCTTTTATTTGATAATTAGGAAGTCCACGATCTTAGGTAGAGTAGTTTTAAGAAAAAGATTATTACAGGGCTCAGTTAAATTTAAAGTAAATGAAATCTACATGCTACCTTCATTAAAGAGTGCTTTCATCACATGGCTGTTAGTTGTTAGTTGCTGTCGAATATATTATGACTAATGGTGATCCCATGTGTGAAGAGTAGAACTGCTCCATAGGATTTTCAAGGCTGTGATCTGTCAGCAGCAGATCTCCAGGCTTGTCTCTTGAGGTACCTCTGGGTACTTTCGAATTGTAAACTTTCTGTTAATAGTCAAGCTCTTAATCATTTGTGCCACTCCAGGATTCACGGCTGTTATATTCACTCGTAAATCATATGAACATCCAAAACTTCTGAAGAGTCTACTGAAGGACTCATATGGCAAAGAATGTAGAAAGATTAGCAAATTACAAGTCTGCCTTAAAAAATTAGAGACTCCCTTAAAAACTCATAATACCAGTGAGATAGTTAAGATTGTGTGTCATCTTTGCCGGACCATGATTCTAAGCTGTTCAGAAGTTATGATGTAGTCATTCCTATGACGATGTAATAATCTCCATTATGAGATGTTCTATGAGCAGCCAATCAGTTGAAAGGGAGTTTCCTCATGGGTGTGGCTTGCTTCCAACATATATATGGCTTTCTGCTGGATCTTAATCCTGTATCTGCCTCATCAGTTCCTGGATTTGAACCAGTGGCCTCCCTTATTGTCTGCAAATTTGGGATTATTGCCTATGCAGCCTGTAAACCGACAGTCTGCCATTTTACCTCCGATCTTGGATTTGCCATCTGCTGCCATCAGCAGCCTGTTATACTGCCTGCTGATCTTGGGTTTGTCAGCCCCTGCAGCTGCACTATTCAGGAGAAGCCTCCAGCTTGACGTTTGACCCACGGACCTGGAGCTTGCCAGGCTTTACAATTGTGTGAGTTATTTCCTTGAGATGAATTTTTCTCTCTCCATTTTCATAATAAGGTTCACTGATTTTTCTTCTCTAAGAACCCCATCTAAGACAATCAGCTTTTACATGCCTATCATTGACTCAGCTTTTCTGGATAATATTATTTTAAGTCTCTGTACATGGTCTCATGGGAAGAATGCCAAAAGGGTCTTCCCCATATCTTTAAAACACTGGTTTTGGAAGTGAGATCTGGGGTCAACACACAAATAACATAAACAAATGAGTAATGCTTTTCATGTAAATTCAATCTCAGCTTAAACAAACCATGTGAAATTTTAATGTTAGATCAAATAAATGTGAAATTTTATGAGCACACAGGAATTTAATTATAAAAGCATCAACTGATGGAGCTTTTTATTCTATTCTCCAAATTATGAATAACTTTGAATTGGTAATTTAGCTAACATGCCCTCGTGTGTTTGCATTGGAAAGTCCTTCCTCACTGCTATGGAGTCAGATCCGACTCATAGCGACCCCTCTTCGGCTTTCTGAAGTGGTATCACTATGGAAGTAGATTGCTCAACCTTCCTTCTGAGGAGTGGCTGGTGGGTTTGAATCGCCAGCCTTTTGGTTAGCAGTCAAATGCCTTAGGCACTACTCTGCCAGAGCTCCCCCAGAAAGCCTTTAGTAACTAAGAATTTCAAATATAGTGCTTCATTACCTACTTGACTCTTGCCTTGAAGATACATAATTGCTTCATTTTCTTTCTTTCTAGGAAAAAAAAAAAAAGCCAAGGAATCATTCTAAAGTGAACAAATTTTACTCATTGTAATCATATCTCAAGAAGATGAATGTATTCCTCTTATTGCTTAATTAATATTATTTAAATTATTTAAATAAGGAATTTATTTTCCATGCCTTCTTTGCATTCAACTTAGTGTTGGTGCTGTTGAGGTGGCTCCAATTCATGGTGATCCTGTGTACAATAATAGCACTGAGGTTTTCAGTGGCCAATCTTTTCAGAAGAGGATGGCTCCTTTTAACCTGAGTCTGTCTTAGTCTGGAAGCTCCACTAAAACCTGCCCACCATGGGTGACCCTGCTGGTATTTGAAATACATGTGGCCTTTCTTCCAGCCTTACAAACACGCAAGCCACTACAGTACAACAAACTGACAGACAAGTGGTGGAACACAGTGCTAAGTAGTACAAAAAAAGTACAAAGGGACATATGACGCCATTCCTGTCCCTGAAGACCTATCACAGAGATTTGTGTAACACCATCTCTTATCATATATTTAAAAATTTTTATTAGTTACTTTTGTTCAAATTTTTGCTTTTGTGCCAATGCACAATTTTTCACAATAGCATTTTCAGTTATTAAATAATGAGTTGGATAAGATATGAACAAAAAGTTAATTAAAAAAAGGAGCTGACTTGCTTAGCAAAAAAAAAGTCCTAAATACATATGAGAATAAGACACTTTAGAAAATAAAATTCAATAACACCCCTCAGAAGAATAGTGCTTTCAAATTATTACTTGCCTTCTCTCATACAATAAAGGTAATTTGGTGGATCAAATCTTCATTTTTTGGGGGAGGGGACATTTTACTGTGTTTTAGGTGAAAGTTTACATAGTAAATTAGTTTTCAAATAATAATTTATACATAAATTGTTCAGTGACATGGTTGCATAATTGCTGGGTATAAGCTTGTTCTGCTATGTTTGTTCTATATTGCTACTGTGGTCTGTGCCTTCAACAACAACAGTGCTCCCTGTCCCTATCTACATAGTTGTAATACCTCCCCTTGAGGTCCTCAGAAACCTTGCAGAAGAGAGGAGACATATCAGAGATATGCATATACACTTACAGTGTATCAGCACTCTCCTCTTTTCATCTCTGGGTTCCCCATTTCCATTCAGTGGGTTTCCCTGTCCCTTCCTGCCTTCTCATCTTTGGTTTTCAGCAAATGTTGCCTTTTTGGTCTCATATAGTTGATTGTTCTAAGGAGCAAGGGTTATTCCTTCCCAGGTGTTATTGTTTTTTTATTATTTGTTGTTATATGCCGTCAAGTTGGACCAACTCATAGCGACCCCTCCTTGGGTTTCTGAAGCAGTATCACTACGGAAGTAGATTGCCCCATCTTCCTTCTGAGGAGAGGAGTGGCTGGTGGGTTTGAACCGCCAGCCTTCTGGTTAGCAGTCAAGTGCCCTAGGCACTTGCTACCAGAGCTCCTGTTTTTTTATAGGCTTACCAATTAATTGGCTGAAAGTTGGTCTCTGGGAGTATCTTCAGTTTCAAGTTAGAAACAAGTTTAGAACAATAGTCTCAGGGAAAGTCTTTCCTCATTTGACCTCAGCAAGAACTTTGCTAAGTTTTCATTCACAGCATTTATTTATTTATAAATTCATCTGTGATTTATCAATAGATCTTAGTTCATAAGCAAACATAATTGCAATAGAGAATAGTAGAATTGTTTAAATGTCAATTGTTAATGGTCTATATTCCCTTTCTTAATTAAGTTTTTTTTTTCAATTTAAAAGGGTTTTATTTAATAGTTCATAAAAAAGAATTAAAGAAAATAACATATACAAAAACAAAAGAAATAAATAGAAAGGTAGCTTTCAATCACAAATAAATGAGACATTAGTCATTTGAGCTCTATTGTGGAAGCTTAGTTAATGCAAACTCTTCACTTAACTGGTATTCTTAGAAGAGTTATCTATGTACCTAAACTAAAGAAGTTGTATTATAAAAGTTAGTTTCATAACTTATAAAATTAAAAATATGAAAATGTTTTTAAAATTAGAATTAATTTATAAGTGCAGTTTAAACTGTTTATGAAAAATTGATGATAAATTCCTACAACTTGTAGAATATTTCTAGCCTCTTACTTCCCTCAGGAGTCTCTGGGTAGTACAAACAGTGAGGAGCTCAACTATTAGCAGAACATTTGGTGGCTCAAGCCTCCCAGACACACATCAGAAGATAGGACTAGTGATATATTTCTGGAAGATCAGAGCCTTGAAAATCCTGTGTAGCACAGTTCTACTCAGACACACATGGAGTCTCCATGAGCCAGAATCGAGTTGTCAGCAACTGAAAACATTTTCCTCAGAGGAGAATGGCTTCTGGTTCTCTACAACTGCTGGAGTCACGTATTTGACTCCAAATTCAATTGGTTGTTCTTCAGCCAGGCATTCAGTACACATACATATCTATGTAGCACCTACTATATAGTATTGGGGTTATTACAAATAGCAACAACAACAATAACAATAATAAACGCTTATTGAGGACTTATTACATGCTAGGAGACAAAGGAACGCATAGGGTTCTACTTGGCTCAAAACAGACCAGAGCCAGATTTTTCCAGCACACCCTGTTTGGGCAAGCAGCCTAAACCATCCCAGAGGTGGTAAACACCATTTTGTGGCTGTGACTGGAAGGTGTTGAGGTCTCTTACTAGGACATGCATTTCTGTGACAGTCTGGGACCTGAAAAAGTGATGCTGTGTCCCCTTCTCCTGTTACCTCCTCTTAGTCATAGTCACAGAGACTCGAATGTGCCCCCATATGTTTCCCAAGGCTACTTAATTGGTTCTGGCCAGAGGCTTCATGTTGCAAGGCAGGCTTCAGTACTTGAGAAGGGGAGTTACCCACAAATTCAGCAGCTGCTTTTGTGGTGAACTGTGGGAAAACTGTGAGGACACTCTAGGAAGATGCTGGTAGCCCCAAAAGGAAGAAAGTGGAGAAGGACATACCTATAGCAGAAAGGGAGCTCTGGTAGCATAGAGGCTAAGACACTTGCCTGCTAACCAGAAGGCTGGCGGTTCAAACCCACCAGCCACTCCTCGGAAGGAAGGTTGGGCAATCCTACTTCCGTAGTGATACTGCCTCGGAAACCCAAGGAGGGGTCGCTATGAGTCGGGGCCGACTCGACGGCACATAACAACAACAACAACAACATAGCAGAAAAGACAAGTGTTTAGTAAGTACCAATAGGTAACATGAGGATCCCCTCTATTAGGATGATGTCAGTGTTTCCCCCAGGGTGGTGAGAACAGTGACTGCCTTAGGCATTTTCCCTGGATGAGTGTATCATGCTTCCCTGGGGAGGTTGCTTGAGGACTTGTGAGCTGTTTTGCAGGTATTTGAAATACTGGTTGCATAACTTCCAGCATCACAACAACACAGAAGGCACCACAGTACAACAAATAGATGAGTGGTGACTTTAAAGGGTACTATCATACTACCATTTCAGAGTTGCAGTTGTTTACATTATTTTATTAAAAATAAAAATAAATATTAGAAATGCTCTAAAAGTCGAGACACGAAATATGAGTGTAGATAGGAGCCTTTCTTCATTGAAGAGGCTGATCTTGGTTTGGATCTGGATTCCAGTAGGATGAGTAGAAGGATTTAGTTGGTGGGAAGTAGGGTAGGGCACATGGGATTAAAATGGGATCTGCTGCTTTCACTCATGGCTGTCAAATTTGATCCTGCCAGATTAACGTAAGGAAAACATCTTTCCACCATTATTCAGAAATCAAGAAAGTGGTGGGATTTTGACGTAGGAATTCATGCCAGCCTATAGATAGAATAGTGTAAAAGAGATGAATACTCACTCCATGGAAATTGCTTTTGCTCTTCAGGCATGCTATATTTTTATACACACAAAAAACCTATTATACCAGAATAACTGGTCAGAGAGAGACTGGTGGAACCCCAGAGACTATGGCCCCGGGTTTTCCTTCAGGTCTTGAACTGGATTCACTTCTGTGGATTAGCTGTTAGCCAAACAATAGAAAGGTTTACAAGCAGAACATCTACCCCAGGGAGATGCACCTCTTAGATAAATCAATCATGAGACATCAGACCAGCAGCATTGCATAGAGGGAACCTGGACAGACAGGAATGCATAAATAAGAAGAGCACAGGGAAGGGGTAGTGACAGGAAGGAGATGGGAGGGATTGTAATGAGGGCCATGAAACCAAAGGGCATCAACTGTTGAGATTAAAATGAGTCTGCTTGGTAAATTTGCATCCAAATTACAATAAAAAATAATAAGTCTATTACATACATTTATATATGCAGATTTAGAGCAGTGTCTAAATAGTAGTAAACACTACATGTAGAAATTGTTGAATTGGCGTGTGTTTGCTATGTATATTCTCAACAATAATAACAAAATAAAATTAAAAAAAGAAATCCTCATAAAAGTTATTATTAGTGGCTGCTGATAATATTTTTTTAAAAAATAATTTTCTCCCCTTTACAAATTCTGTGAGATGAAAATAAAATTTAAAAAATCATCAGAGTTTGTGTAAAAGCTGGTAGTTTAAACTTTGAAATGTAATCAGCAGATACTTAGGCCTTAATACGTTTATCTCTTATTTACTTATTTAACAGACACATATGGCACTTACCATATATTAGGCACGGTCATAAGTGCTTTGCAAATATTAATTCAGTAAATGGCTATTTTTACTGGCAGTTCCTGGAACATGCCTCCAGTGCCTAAAACTGTGCTTGGCACTTAGCAAGTGTTAATAATAGATATATGTTTAATGATCAGATGGTGATTTTTCCAGGTGGTCTTTACTGACTTCATTCAACTGTCTAGATTTCCATAGGTTTATTAGGTTGAAAGATATTTTACGTCTTTAGTTGGGTTCTCCTGAAAGCAGAGTTTTAGATTAGAAGTTGAAATAGATAGTATAATAGGGAAAGGAAATCAGGAAGCAGCAGTGAAGGAAGGAGCAGAAAGAATGGACTAGACTAAGAAGAAGTGCCAATATCATGATGTGTTATTGATGTTGCAGTTGTGGTGGCACAGTTCCACAAGGACTTCTGAGAAGTATGTAGAGTGTCTCCCAGGATTGTCCACCTATAAGACAGGGGTTGGAGCACTTTTCCTCAGCTCCCAGCCTCCACTGACTGAATGTGTTCCTTAACTTTTACCTCTTGAATATTCTTGGACTATCCTTTTGCATGGGCTGAACAAGCTCATTTGGTTTTGTTGTACAAAAGCAGAGACACCAAATGCTCGTGCTGGAGATGTGATGCCCTCTTGCACAGACCATGCATCCCAACTGCAGCTGTAATCAGAGGTGGACAGTGAGGAAGAAATGCAATACATAAAATTATCTACTACACCTGATGAATATAATTTTAATTTAGTGGAAAAAATTTTTAAATGATGATCCAAAGAAATACCATAAATCAAATGCACAAATACAGCTATTACAAACTGACTCATTAAACAGCTACAAGTCACTTCATTTTCAGGAATGAGATCATTGACTCAATGGCTTGTAGAAATATTTATGGTAATAGACACAATATGTACAGACTGTCTACCCTCAGGTCATGAAAACTTTCTACTGCCTTCTGTCCATGCCCCCACTCCCCCATACTAAAGCTTTTCAGTTTATGGCTGACTCTCCTCAAGTGTCCGTGTTTACTGAACAGCAATTCAAACATTTCCATAGATGGTTTTTGCTTCTCTAGAAAAATGTTTTTCTTTTAGCATCATCAGTGGTGGAGTATTGTGATTGCTGAAAGTTTAATGGGAAGGATTATGATTAGTTTATACTTTGATATCATCAGTGGGACCGTGACCCACCTGGTGTTTGTAATACAGTGTTTTCTCAGAAATAAGTCATGGGTCATGGAGTTATTAAAAGAAAATGAACACACAATTTTATTAAGGGGAACATCAATGCAAATCTAAAACTGAGTTTATTTTTGAAACATTAACCGTATTTCATTTATTTTTAATCACAGAGTACTGTTCTCTGAATACAACAAATAGAAAGTAATAAATTTTCCAGTTGATAGCTGCTTGGGGATCTCTCTCTCTCAACTTTTTTAGTAACGTCCCGAATTTCAGAGGAAGAGCATGACTGGACATAAGGAAGAAGAGATGATGACACTTCATCTAGAGATAAATGTTTCATGGGTAAAAGGTATAGTTGGGGAGTTGTTTCAGTGAAGAATAAAACTCATGGGGGCAATTTGGGGATAAGGCTTCTCTAACTCAGGATCTAGCATTCTTATAGTTGTTAGGTACCACTGAGTTTATTCCGACTCACAGAGACCTTATGTACAACAGAACGAAATACTGCCCAGTCCTACGCCATCCTCATTGTCTTGCTACGCTTGAGTCCATTGTTGCAGCCACTGTGTAAATCCATCTCATTGAGGGTCTTCCTCTTTTTCACTGACCCTCTGCATTACCAAGCACGATATCCTTCTCCAGGGATTTGTACCTCCTGATAACATGACCAAAGCACTCATTTCTAAGGAGCGCTCTGGCAGTACTTCTTCCTAGACAGAATTATTTGTTCTTTTGGAAATCTATGGTATATTCAATATTCTTGAGAGTAAGTTAATTTGGGATAAGGCTAGCTCACAAGAGCAGGTATTTCATTCTGCTGAGTGAGAGATGGTATTCAGACATCCTGATATGCTCTGGTCTTGGGAGCCTCTGCAAGTTTTGTACCTACGGGCGATACAGAGTAGAAGAATGCTACAGAGAAGGAAATGTCTTATTTCCTAGAAAAAGATCAATTTTGTTTTGTAGTATTTCATGTAGCACAACACCTTTCTGCCCAGAGATGTTATATGATTGATGTGCTAATTGACATCATCCTAATGGAATTTAGAACATTTTCTTGATTATTTTTAAGAATCATGGCTGTTAGGACCAGGTGACCCCCATAGGATATAAGTCCATCCTTAGAGGGAAAGTATAATCAGTTGCCAATGTCTGCTTTCTCCAACTGAGATGCCTGGGATCAGATTGTGTTTCTTATGTTTGCAATTTCTGACCCAGCTTATCCTAGGAGATGGCTAAGGCCAGTGAGTTTCACCTTCCATTGCCTTATTTTACACAATTTCTCCCCTTCTTCAATCCTCTCCTCCCCTCTGTTACTTTTTAACTTAATTAAGCATATGTTTTGTTAAACAAATTAAGGTGTTGAAAACAAAAACAAAAAACAGTGAAACAAACTGAAGTAGTCTACATTTTCCTTTATATGGTTTCAGACATCAATCACACACACCAAACCCGCTGCTGTCCAGTTGATTTTAATTTATAGCAACCCACTAAGCAGAGTACTGGGTTTAACTGCCAACCTTCCAGTTAGCAGCGGAGAGCTTAACCACTGTGCCACTAGGACTCCTGGTTCTCAGACACCTGTTGTTGCTGTTGTTAGGTGCCATCGAGTCGTCTCTGACTCATAGTGACCCAATGCACAGCAGAACAAAACACTGTAGGGTCCTGAGCCAGCTCCATGATTCTATTCTTGCTATACTTGAGCCCATTGCCGCTTCCACCGTGTGAATCCATCTCATTGAGGGCCTTCCCCTCTTTCGTCGACACTCCAGCTTACCTAGCATGACATTCTTCTCCAGGGAGTGGTTCCTTCTGACAACATGAGCAAAGTATGTGAGATGAAGTCTGGCTTCCAAGGAGATTTCTAGCTGCACTTCCTCCAGGACAGACCTATCAGTTCTTTTTGCAGTCTGCGGTACTTTCAGCATTCTTCGCCAACATCACAGCTCAAAAGCATCAGTTCATCTTTGGTCTTCTTATTCATTTTCCAGCTCTCACATGCATATGAGGCAATTGAGAATACCATGGCTTGTATCAGGCGCACCTTAGTCCTCAAGGAGACATCTTTGCTCTTCAGCACTTGAAAGAGGTTCTATGCAGCCGATTTGCCCAGTGCTATATGTCGTCTGATGTCCTGACTGCTGCTTCAATTGGCATTGATTGTAGAACCAAACAATGTGAAGTCTTTGACAATTTCAATCTTTTCTCCATTTATTGTGATGCTGCTTATAGGACCAGTTGTGAGGATTTTTGTTTTCTTTATATTGAGATGTAATCCATACAGCAGACTGTGTTCTTCAATCTTCCTCAGTAAGTACTTCAAGTCATCTTCACTTTTAGCAAGCGAACTTGTGTCATCAGCATATTGCAGGTTGTTAATGATTCTTCCTCCGATCCTAGTGCCATGTTCTTCTTCATATAGTCCAGCTTCTTGGATTATTTACTCAGCATACAGATTGAATAAGTATTATGGAAGGATACAACCCTGATGTAGTTCCTTCTTGATTTTAAACCATGTAGTGTCCCCGTTTTTTGTTTGAATGACAGCCTCTGGATCCATGTACAGGTTCCTCATGAGTGCAATTAAGTGTTCTGGAATTCCCATTCTTCTCAGTGTTATACACAATTTGTTATGATGCACACAATCAAATGATTTTGCATAGTCAATAAAACACAAGTAAACATCTTTCTGGTGTTCTTTGCTTTGATCCAAGATCCATCTGACATCAGCAATGATATCCCTCGTTTCACGTCCTCTTCTGAATCCAGCTTGCATTTCTGGAAGTTCTCTGTCAATATACTGCTGCAACCATTTTTGAATTGTCTTCAGTAAGATTTAGTTGCATGTGATATTAATGATATTGTTCAATAATTTCCACATTCTGAGGGATCACCTTTCTTTGAAATGGGTACAAATATGGATCTCTTCTAGTCAGTTGGCCAGATAGCTGTCTTCCAAATCTCTTGGCATAACCAAGTGAGTGCCTCCAGCAGGGCATCCATTTGTTTAAAAATCTCAATGGGTATTCCATCAGTTCCTGGAGCCTTGTTCTTTGCCAGTTCTTTAAGTGCAGCTTTGACTTCTTCTTTCAATACCATTGGTTCTTGAACATATGCCACCTCTTGATATGGATGAAGATCGACCAGTTCTTATTGGTACAGTTATTCTGTATATTCCTTCCATCTTCTTTTGATGCTTCTTGTATCATTCAACTTTTTGCCCATAGAATCTTTCAATATTGCAACTCGAGGCTTAATTTTTTCCCTCAGTTCTTTTAACTCAAGAAATGCTGAGCATGTTCTTCCCTTTTGGTTTTCTCTTTTAAAATTAATTAATTAATTATTTTTTATTGTGATTTGGGTGAAAATTTACAGAGCAAATTCACTTTCCACACAGCAGTTCACATATACTTTGTCTCATGATATTGACCACAATTTACCACAATGCAACAGCTCTCCTCCACTTTCTCCCACTAGTTACCTCTTCCCTGTGTCCACCCTTCTATGCACTCCTGCCCCCTGAGCTGTCTCTCTGTGCATAAGCAGCCCTTCTTTCTCCCATGATTGTTCTCTCCAAGGAGTGTATCTCATCTAAATGTTCAACTCATATGTCTGTTTTTTGTTTGGCTAGAAGCCACAGGTGTGGGTTCAATTTCAGACCTGAAGGCCAGCTAAGGGCCATAGTCTCAGTGGTTCCACCAGGCTCTATCAGACGAGCAAATCTGGTCTCTCCCCGCCTTTTTTTTTTTCTTTTTTTTCCTCCAAACGATTTGAGTTTTGTTCTCTCTCTCTATCCAGAATCTCCTACATAGATCCCTTTCTTAGTGGTTGACAGTGGTAGCTGGGTATCATCTAGTTCTCCTGGTCTCATAGTCATATAGGCTGCAGATTGGATGGTGTACCAGATGCTAGGACTGATTGTTTCCATGAGTTTTTGGTTTTCTTCATTCTTCTTTGCTCTAGATGAAGAGAGACCCATCGTTGCATCTAGATGGCAGCTTGCTAGCTTTTAAGATCCCAGTCTCTACTCACCAAAGTAGGAGTTGGAACAATGTTTTGTGTAGTATGTTATGCCAATTAAGCTTGATGTCCCCTGCAACTATGGTCCTGAGCCAACAAGTTCAACTACTTGGTCCCTCTGGGTAGCTCGGTGTGACCAAGCAGTGACTACAACCTTGCCCCTTGTCAGCTCTACTATACACCTGGGAATTTAGATCATACACATAAACTTATAGGACCACTGTCTGCCAACCCTATACATGTTCTTGAGTACACTCCCTGCTTCATAGACATACCTAATAGTTCAGCCTGTCCACCCATCTATCCACCTGTATACCCATGTTTGCCTTCACTGACAATGCAGTAATTTATGTGTAAAAGGGTTCATCTTTGTTGTCTGTACCTCCCAACGTCTTTCCCTTCCTCAATGCCATGATATCGATCACTCATATTTTGCCCTTCTCTTCACCCAAATCAATACTTATCTCTATCTATCTAACAGTGTTCCCTATCCTCCCCTCCCAGCCCTGGTAACCAACAAAGATTTTTTCCTTCCATAGATAAACCTCTCCTTAACTTTTACAATAATGGCCTAATATAATATTTGTCCTTTTGTGATTGACTTATTTCACTCAGCATAATGTCCTCTAAGTTCATCCACATCATGCGGTGCTTTGCAGATTCTACATTATTCTTTAGCGTTGCATAGTATTCCCTTGTGTGTATGTACCATAGTTCGGTTATCCATTCCTCAGTTGATGGACACCTGGGTTGTTTCCATCTTTTGGCTATTGTAAATAGTGCTGCGATGAACATGGGTGTGCATAT
>NW_006921734.1:8332610-8343282 GCF_000298275.1 Orycteropus afer afer
TTCCAGATTTTCAAATTTGTTGGAGTACAGTTCTTCATAGTATCCTGATATTATCCTTTTTATTTCAGTTGGTTCTGTTGTGATGTCACCCATTTCGTTTCTTATTCATGTTATTTGTATCCTCTCTCTCTTTTCCTTTGTTAAATTTGCCAGTGGTTTGTTGATTTTATTGATCTTTTCAAAAAGCCAACTTCTGGTCTTGTTGATTTTTTCTATAGCCCTTCTATTTCCTGTTTCATTGATTTCCAGGCTATTCATAAAGTTGCCCAGTAATGTATCAGATAGTGTTTCTCTGCTATTCATAAGGTTTTCCCTGGCCAATTTTTGAGAAGTGGATGGCCTCCTCCTTATTCCTAGTCTGTCTTAGTCTATAAGCTGTGTTGAAACCTGTGCACCATGTGCAACTATGCTGGCATCTGAAACACCAGTGGCACAGTCTCAAGCCTCACAGCAAAGTGCAAGCCCCACAGAATGACAAACTGACAGACAAGTTTGTCTCCCTTACCTGTTGGAAATCTCTGCACCCTCCCCTTACCTAATTTCTACCTGGAACCTGCCACTTTGTGGTCCCTGGTCACTCCCTCCCTTTCCTGGCTTACAATCGGGAACCAGTCTTACAGCTCTCAAATAAATCCCCATTGCTCATAACATATAATTATTCCTATACGTTGCTGAATTACGTTTTCTAATATTTTTGTTAAGGATTTTTGAATCTATGTTTCAGGCTCTAGAATGGATATGAAGATGTAGGTCATTACCAAAAACAAAACCAAACTCACTGCCAATGAGTAGACTCCCACTCAGAGCAAAACCTGTTGGGTTTCCAAGGCTAGAAAACTTGACAGAAACAGACTGCCTCACCCTTCTTCCAGTAGAGCAGCTCATAGGTTTGAACTACCAACCTTTTGGTTAGCAGCCAAATACTTTAACCACTACACCACCAGAGCTCCTTATAAGTCAATAAGGTCTATGATAATGGAAAGAAAGTCAGCAAAATAGCACGCGAAGGATTTTTTCATTCAAATGTTTCGACAATCATTAAGGATAAAAATAGGATTGTGGAGGCAGATAAAGAGCAATCGACAAAAAATAGATAATTTTAACAAAGAAGAGGCAAGGGCAAGTCCAGGAGATGGAGAAGCTATTGATGATTTGGATAGAAGACCAAATCTAGGAAAGAATTCCTATGAGTTTCCTGACAGTTCAAATAAATGCACTCAGCCTTTTTGATGACCTGAACAAACAGCAAGGAGAAGACCACTGCATCAGACACCAGGGGCCCCTAATTTAATCATGTTTCTTTTTTTCTTTAAATCATCTTCTTCTAGATTGATTTTCTTTCTGAGCACATGTATTTCACTATAAAATTTTGCATTCAAATACTAAAGCAACCCAGGTGCAAAAATGCTATGTACAACTATCACTACTCTTTTCCAAATTATTCTACCACCATTAACAGAAACTCAGTTACTTCTTTGCAATGACTCTTCCTTTTCCTCTTCCTCTCATCCCTGGTAACTACTAATAAGCTTTGGTCTCTATACATTTGCCTATTTTATATAAGTGGGATCAGTGAAAAATATTTGTCCTTTCGTGGCAGACTTACTTCACTCAGTATAATGTTTCCTTATGCTGCGTAATGTTCCCTAGTGCATTTTTAGTTCACACCACTTATAATTGGCACTTATAATCAAAATGCTGAAGAAAATGTACAATGTATTTTAAATTATCTACCTTATACTGAATCACTAAGATGCACTTTTATATATTTTTACACCCACCTCACCATATTTTTATTGCACATATAATATAATGATTATAGCAGATATAAGAGTTAATATTTATTGAATGTTTACTGTTTTCTAGGCACTAAGCTGAATGCTTTGCATACAGTATCTTATTTAAATATTGGAATAATTCTATGCATTAGATTATTATCATCCACATCTTTAAACTAAGATTACTTTTTTCCCCAAATTCACTCAGCTAGCTAAGTGGTAGAATTTGAACTTGGTTCTGACTTCATAGCCAAAGTTATTTGCATTCTAACTAGAAAGGAATATACTACATCTATTCTTTATTAATTTCTCATCTGACATTTTGCATTTACAACAATAATGAAAAATCTATTGTTCAAATATTTTGTGCATTAATGATGTACATCTGGCAGTAACAAACACTGAGTGCAAAGCAAGAGTAATGCTGGCTGTGATGGATAAAGTTACATGTCAACTTGGTTGGGCCATGATTCTCAGTGTTTTGGCAGTCATGTAGTAATGCAATTTGGCAGTTATGTAATGATGTAGTCATCCCCCATTTTGTCATCTGATGAGGTCATACTCTGTTCTCATTTAATGCTAATTTTTGTATTATAACCTGGTCTTTGAAACATAACCATGTCAATAAGTGAGGAGTGAGTGTATAGCATCGTGATTCATTAATTAACCTGGAAAAAGACTTTATCACATGTCTGTGGTGTGCAATTCTCTGTGCTAGCTACTAGGGAACTAAAAAGGTAGAAAGTGCCTTTTCTCAAAGACTTATCAGTCTATTAAGATATCTTCATAGAAGAAAGAGATGGATGGAGTAATATCTAAATAGAATTAAAGAACTTATTTGGGGGCTGTGAAGAAAGGAGAAATTAATACTGGTTTGAGTTAATCAGGAAAAGCTTCAGGAAATGTGCCATTAGAGCTGGGGTTCAAATAATATGCAAACTTTTATTTACTTACTTATTAAATTTTTTTTTGCTAATCCATCTTTTGAGCATATAACATGTTTTAATAATTTTAATTTCACAAGTTTTTAGTTTTTTTTTTCTTCCCTCACATGAAGCAACAAAGAGTTCAGAAAATGTTATACATAAGGGTAAGTTTGTCATGGAGTTATAAAAATTCAATTTCACTATCAACTCCAGAAATGCTAATACTGCTCATGTCTTTGTGTTCAGGATCAATTCTAGTGGCTTTCAAATGTCTCCACAATCAGAAAATCTCCACTAAAATATTTTCTTTAACATAAATTACATTTAGTAAGAACTTCTAAAGTTTTCCTTCTTATAGAAAATCTGAGAAAATGGCTCAATAATAATAAATGTTAGCCTGTTTTGAACAATTACTTTGTAATGAATGGACAGCACTTCATATTCAAACACTGACTTTTTATTTCTTCTAGCGATATAAGACTAGAATCTTTCATCATTTTCCTGGTATT
Source organism: Orycteropus afer afer (assembly GCF_000298275.1). Lineage (NCBI taxonomy): Eukaryota > Metazoa > Chordata > Mammalia > Tubulidentata > Orycteropodidae > Orycteropus > Orycteropus afer. The sequence continues at coordinate 8,335,824 of NW_006921734.1, forward strand.
CTTCTTTGAAACTATTCTTTTTTTCTATGTAAATGTCTTATTCCTTACTTTTTGTTGTTGTATAATCTTCTCCCTAATTTTCTTTCTTTCTTTTTTATTTAAATTAGGGTTAGAGTAAAGGTTTACAGAACAAATTAACTTTCCATTCTATATTTCATACTAATTTTGTTTTGTAAATATTAGTTGCCATTCCCTCAGTGTAATGGCACTCTTCTCTCTACCTCCCTGGGTTCCCTGTTTTCACTCCTTTCTTGCCCCTTCCTTCCTTATGAGCTTTGTTTTTTGGAAAATGCTGTACTTTTGGTCTCGTATGGTTGATAATTCTGAGGAATATTCTTTACGAGTGTTATTGTTCACTTGATAGGCCTGTCTATTGTTTGGCTGCAAAATTATCCTTCTGAGATGGGGTCAGTTCTAGGTCTGAAGAGTATCTAATGGCCATAATCTCAGGGCTTTCACTATTCTCTATCAGATCAGTAAGTCTGGTCTTTTTTACAATTTTGAATTTTGCTCTACATTTTCCCCCATTCTGTCCAGGACTTTCTGTGGTCCCAATCAGAGCAGTCGGTAGTGATAGCTGGTCATCATATAGTTCTTCTGGACTCAGGTTAGTGGAGGCTGTGGTTTGTGTAGTCTGTTAGTCCTTTGGAGTCATTGTTTCCTTGAGGCTTTGATTGTCTTCACTCTTCTTTCCTCAGGATGGGGAGAGACCAATATTTGCATCATAGATGGCTGCTCATAAACTTTTAAAACCTCAGAAGCTACTCACCACAGTAGAGTGTAGAACATTGTCTTTGTGAACTATGTTATGCCAATTGCCAAAGGACTTAGGTGTCCTCTGAGATTGTGGTACTAATTTCCCAAGCCCAGCGACTCTTTCTCACCAGGTGTTTGGTTATGGCTAAGAAATTTTCATAACTTTGCCTCTTGTGTGCTCTACTATATACATGGATATTTGTAGCACATACAAACATGCATGTAGAAATAACCTCTGCCAATCCTATATATGGTTATGGATGTTGTCCCATTCTCCTACCCATACCTGTTCATGTTTCGTGTCTGCCTATGTATCCACAGTAAGTAACAGTAAGTTATTACTGATTGCAGGATTGTGTATGTAATAGCATTTATCTTTGTTGTTTGTAATTCTTGTGTACTTCTTAGTGTTTTCCTTTGCCTTAGTGATGTTGTGCTGATATCCTCCTTATTGTTTATTGCCTTTCCCTTCCCCCAAATTAATACATGTCTACTATCTAGCTAGTGGTTATCCATCTCCTCCCCTCTGATACCTGGTAACTATCAAAGAATGTTTTTTTCTGTGTGCAAACCTTTCCTTGACATTTTATAATAGTGATCTCATACAGGGAGCTCTGGTAGTGTAGTGCCTAAGGCACTTGACTGCTAACCAGAAGGCTGGCAGTTCAAACCCATCAGCCACTCCTCGGAAGGAAGATGAGGCAATCTACTTCTGTAGTGATACTGCCTTGGAAACCCAAGGAGGGGTCACTATGAATCGGGTCCAACTCGATGGCACACAACAACAACAACAATCTCAAACAATATTTGTCTTTTTATGATTGACTTATTTCACTCAGTGTAATGTCCTACAGCTTTATCCACATTCTGAGGTGTTTTATAGATTTTTTTTTTTATATTGTGTAGTATTCCATCGTTATGTATATACCATAGTTTGTTTATCCATTCATTCATTGATAGTCACTTAGGTTGTTTCCATCTGTTTGCTACTGTGAATAGTCATGCTATGAATATGGGTGTGCATGTATCCTTTTCATGGTTCTTATTTCTCTAGGACATACATACCTGTTAGTGAGATGACTGGATCAAATGGTATTTCTGCTTTCAAATTTTTAAGGAAGTGTCATGTTATTTTTTAAAGTGGTTATACCATTTTATAGTCCCACCAACAGTGTATGAGAGTTCCAATTTCTCCATACCCTTGCCATCATTTGTGCTGTTTTCTGTCCTACTGATATTTTCTATTGATTCGCACAATTCTAGTGGCTAATGATCATCTGCATTTCTTCATGTGTTTGTTAGCTGACGAAATGTCTTCTTTGGTGAAGTGTCTGCTCATGTCCTCTGCCTATATTTTTAATTGGAATGTTTGTATTTTTTGTTGAGGTGTTAAGCTTTTCTATAAATTTTAGGGATTAGTCCCTTGCAGAAATGTCATTGCCAATTTCCCCCTGTCCCCGCCCCCCCATCATAAGTTTTTTGTTTACTATTTTGGAGAAGTCTTTTGATGTTCATGAGTACTTCATTTTTAGGAGGTCTCAGGCTCTAGCTTATCTATGGTTTATGTGTCTTTGGTTATATTTGATAGGCTATTTAGCCATAAATTAGGGCCCCTGAATTTGTCCTTATTGTAGCTTTGATTATCTTTGTAGTTTTAGATTTTACATTGAGATTTTTGATCCACCTCGAGTTGTTTTTTGTATAAAGTATGAAGTATGGATCTTGTTTCATTTTTCTGCAAATATCCAGTTTTGCGAACATCATTTGTTAAAGGGACTGCCCTTCCCCATTTAATGGATTTTGGTCCTTTGTCGAAAAGCAGCTGTCCATGACTGGATGGATTTACTTCTGGGTTTACCAATTCTATTCCATTGGTCTATGTGTCCATCACCATACAGGACCAGTTTTTTTTTGACTAGTGTGGCTGTATAGCAGGTTTTGAGATCTGGCAATGTGAGGTCTCCTCCTTTCAGTAGTGTTTTGCTTGTTTGGGATCTCTTTCCTTCCCATCTAAAGTTGCTGACTGGTTTTTCTATTGCCTTAAAGAGTGTTGATGGGATCTGGATCAGGATTGCAGTCTATCCATAGACCATTTTTGATAGTATTGACATTTTCATGATGTTAATTACTCCTATCCATGAACAAAGTGCATTCTTCTGTTTATGTAGATCTCTTTTGGTTTCTTGCAGTTTTGTTGTTTTCTTTGTGTAAGTCTTTGTATCTTTGGTTAGGTTTATTTGTAAGTATTTTATCTTTTTAGTCTATTGTAAATGGTATTGTTTTTCTTATTTCCTTTTTAGAGTTTTCTTTTTTGAAGTCAAGGTCTGACTGATTTTTGTATGTTGATCTTGTACCCTGACAGTTTGCTGAATCTTTCTATTAGTTTTAGTAGCTTTCTTGATGAGTGTCTGGAATTTTCTATGTATCATGTGCAAATATGGATAGTTTTACTTTTTCTTTATCATGTGGATGTCTTTTATTTCCCTTCTTTGCCTTATCGCTCCATCTAGGACTTCTAGTACAATATGAAATAGGAGTGGTGATAAAGTGAATCCTTGTCTGGTTTCCATTCACAAGGGGGAATGTTTCAGTCTCTCTCTGTTAAGAATAATGTTGGTTGTTGGTTTTGTGTATATATCTTTAATTATGTTGAGGAATTTTCCTTCTATTCCCATTTTGCTATACATTTTTTTTTTTTTTTTGCTCTGCATTGATATGATCATATGGTTCTTTTCCTCTGTTTTATTTATGTAGTGGACTGTATTAATTGTTTTTCTCATGAACCATTGTGTACTTAGTATGAATCCCACTTTGTTATGATGTATTTTTTTTTTTTTTTTAATGTATATATAGTGTTGGATTCTGTTGGCTAGGATTTGCTGAGGACTTTTGCATGTTAGTGTTATGCTTGCTTCATAACATACATTTGGGAGTATTCTATTCTTTTCTAAATTCTGTGTTAGTTTGAGTACAATGGGTTCAACTCTTTTCTGAATACTTGGTAGAATTCACCAGTGAAGCTTTCAGAGCCAGGATTTCCAACCCCCCCTGGTTTTTTATGACCTGTCCAATTTCTTCTTTTGTTATGAGTCTGTCCAAATTTTCTACGTCAGTCTGTATTACTTTAGGTAGGTTGTGTTTCTAGAAATTCATCCATTTCTTCTATGTTTTCAAATTTGTTGGAGTACAGTTCCTCCTAGTTTTCTGATATTATCTTTTTTATTTCGGTCGGTTCTGTTGTCACCTCAATTATTTCATTTCTTATTCATATTATTTGCATCTTCTCTTTCTTTTCTTTTGTTACATTTGCCAGTGGTTTGTGAATTTTATTAATCTTTTTGAAGAGCCATCCTCTAGTCTTGTTTATTTTTTCTATTGTTTTTCTACTTTTGGTTTCATTTATTTCTTCTCTAACAGAAAGATTTCTTTCTTCTGGAGTCTGTAGACTTTATTTATTTATTTTTTACTGCCTTTTTACTAATATTGGAGTTGTTGGGTTAGGGTGTTAATTTTGGTTCTTTCTTCTTTTGTGATGTGTACATTTATTGCTATAAACTGCCATTTGAGCATTACTTTTGGGGACTCTGGTAGCATAGTGCCTAAGGCACTTGGCTGCTAACCAGAAGGCTAGCCATTCAAACCCACCAGCCACTCCTCAGAAGGAAGATGGGGCAATCTACTTCCATAGTGATACTGCCTTGGAAACCTAAGGAGGGGGTCGCTATGAGTTGGGTCTGACTCGACGGCACCTAACAACAATGACAACATTTGCTATGTTTCAGGATAGTCAAAGTATTGGCCTCCCATTGTTGCCAGTCCCTGTGTGCTTCACCATTACTTGCTGGATCCTTTATAACTGCTTATGTCTTTGTATGTAGACATTTCTTTAAATGTTTGTTATTAAATATTCTTTTGTCTGTGTCATCTGCTTTTCTGCCAGAACCCCTGTGGTAGTTAAAGTTATGTGTCAACTTGGCTGGGCCTTGTTTTGAGTGGCTGTGTAGTTGTATATAGTTATTCCCTGTGATGAAACTGGTAATCAACTCCATGGTGGAATCTGCTGTAAGTATCTGAGTGGCTGCCTTACGGATGTGATCTGCTTCTAGTACACAATGAGAAGCATTGAGAAAGGTCTGAGCTTTTTCGTACATCTAGATTCTGCATTTGGCTAAGTCTTCATCTCAGTGGCATGGCCTGCTGTGTTGTCTGCAGATCTCAAGACTGTTTCTGGACTTGGACTAATGGCCTGCCATGTGGCTTCAAAACCTTGGGACTATGTCATTTTACTTGTTGACCTTGGGTCTGTCAGCCTCAGCAGTCAGCAGCTGCTTGAGTTAAGAGATGCCTTCAGTTCCAGTGGGCTAGGAACAAGAGGCAGAGCTGACATTCAAGGTTGAAGGGGCTTCACCCAGCCCCTAGAGCTGGCACTTTGAACTCAGACTTCTAGCCTCCTAAATTGTAAGAGAATAAATGCTTGCTTTTCGAAGTCATCTACCATTTGCTGTATGTCTGTTATAGCAGCTCCTAGAGAACCAAAACAACCCCAACTATTAAAACTGGTTATAAATAAATATACATAAACCAATAGATTTCCCATATGCCAGCAATGGCTAGCAAGTAGTACATAAAAAGGGCCCAGGTACCAGAACAAATGTTTATCAAAGAATGTGTTGTGTATGTTTATTTATATACACCTGTTTGCTTTTTCTCTGCGTGATGCAAATGATTAATGCACTTGGCTGTTAACCTAAAGGTTGGAGGTTTGAGTCTATCCAGAGACACCTCAGAAAAAAAATTTGGTGATCTATTTCCAAAAAGCCGCTCATTGAAAAGACTATGGAGGACAGTTCTACTCTGACATACGTGCGGTTGCCATAACAGCAACTGTGTTTTATTTGTTTTTATACATTGGTCTTGGGAGCTCTGGTAGGATAGTGCCTAAGGCACTTGACTGCTAACCAGAAGGCTGGTGGTTCATATCCACCAGCCACTCCTCGGAAGGAAGATGGGGCAATCTACTGCCTCAGAAACCCAAGGAGGGGTCACTATGAGTTGGGTCTGACTCGACAGCACATAACAACAACAGCAACAACATTGGTCTTATATACTATATTCCTAACTGGTACAAGGCCTTTTTTGGGGAAAAAAAAATACTGTGGGACAAAAAGCAAGAGGGACTAAATTATGCTGCATACTACATTCCTGAATGGAAAGACTAAGTATCATTAAAAAATCCATTTCTAACTTCATTTATAGGTTAATGCAAATGCCTGTTAAAACTCCATTAGAATACTTTTGAAACTTGGTGATTTTGAAGTTCACTTGAAGAGTAAACAAATGAGAATAGCTAATAACTTTTTGAAGTTCACTTGAAGAATAAACAAATAAGAATAGCTAATAAAATGTTGTAAAAATGGCTATAAATATAGGACTATTTGACACATAAGATATTTAACAAAACAATGTGATATTAGCGTAAGGATTTAGAGATGAATGTTGCAACAAAATAACCTACAAAGATGTCCTTATATGCATATGTTTGACTTTTTTAAATAACAAAGGCCCATTGCAAGCAACTGGGAACAATATAGATTCAAATACTATTTTAGGAACAACTACATGACAAGTTGAAAAAATGATATATTAAAATAAACTCCATATATAGTCAAGGGCGAAATATTAAAAAAACCCAAACCAAACCATCAAAAAGTAGAAGAAAACCTAGATATATATTTCTGATGTACAGATGAGACAGGACTTTTGAGCTTAAAAAAATTGGGAGAAAATTATAAAAGAAAAAGACTTAACAGTTTTAAACACACAACAATTAAAATATTTTAAAATTAATAGATTTGATTCTATTACTGTATATTTTTTAGTATTCATAATATAAAGAAATTTAAAAGGCAGGTGGGAAAGTTTAAAAAATATTTATGACAAATAGTTGTTAAATTAGCATCAAGAGACTTCTCACAAACACTGCGACAAAAAAATGGCCAAAGAAATAAACAAACAATTCATACACACAAAATGCCAGTGAGTAATAAAGCTACAAAACTACTCATATTCATCCTAATATAATTTAAATGAGAGCGCATGTATGAGAACAAATACAAATTGAAAATAGGAGGTTTAATTCTCCCTGTTAAAATAAAAAGGGCCCCCATCCTCCCTTGTTCTTTCAAAATTCATTTTAGATAACTTACAATTGTAAATTCTTTCTGCCTCTTTGAAAAGTATGTAAACCTGGCGATAACTCAAAGACCAGGCAGTCATCTTTTTTTTTTAAAAGTGTCTTATTGTTGGTGTTAGTGTTAGGCCGAAGCAAACCCAAGTCACCAACATTTCAGTTAGCAGCTTCCTCCGGGCGTCAAGCCCTGATGAGACAGCCTGATAAGACAACGGAAGTAACAGAACCCGCCCAGACTGGAAAGTCCCATGCAGTGGCAAACTTCCTCTTGTGAAGCCCCCTCATGCTAATTAAGTGCAGACCCATGCTAACAGCTAATTGAACCCCACCATTTCCTTAGTGTCCCCACTTAGGTCCTCCACAAGGCTACAAACCCTCCCCTCCCCAGCCAGGCGGTGCGACTTCCCGGGCCCCTCTCAGGGACCCGTGAACCTTGCCCGGGCCCCTCTTGGGGGCCTGTAAACCTCCCCCAGAAACTCAGAATAAAAACTTCTCTTTAACCTCACTTTTGTG
>NW_006921734.1:8343527-8354514 GCF_000298275.1 Orycteropus afer afer
TTTTTTTTTTTTTTTGGTATTGTTGGTGTTAGGTGCCATTGCATCCATTTCAACTCATAGTGAACCCATGTGACAGAGTGGAACTGCCCCATAGGTTTTCTAGGCCGTACTTTTTATGGGAGCAGATCGCCGTGTTTTGTCCTTTTGCTCAGCAGCTGAGTGCTTAACTGTTGTGTCACCAGAGTCCGTTACTGAGCTATATAAAGGGTATGCTTTCTTTTTGCTTTTGCTGACTGTCTGTCATGTATCACATTCTGGTTTAATGCTTATTCAATAATAAAATTTTGTTTCTTTTTTATTTTTGTGGATAAGTTTTCTGGGTTGGAAATAGATTTTGTTTTCAGTTATATTTCTCTGACCTATATCACACTACATCTTTTCAAAAGTAAAGAGAAAATTAAAATACTCATTTCTATATCAAAAAAGATTCATAGAAACTACCTGTTTTACAGACTACTGGTTGGAGTTTAAATTGTATTAAATTTTTTCAATGGCTTTGTATGTATATAACAAAACACAAAAGTTTCATGCCAAGAAATGTAACTTGAAAATATACAGGTGCAAAATGTGTACATACAAGGAATTCCATGAGAGGGCTCAAAGAGGATCTGATTTAATGTCATGGGATCCTGCATCACTACTTTGAAGGGACCTATTTTATAACAGAGAAAATGCCACAGATGGGTACACAAAATGGTACTACCAAATGTTGCATTGCTCAAGTTAAAAATAAAATTTCCACAAGATTAAATTTGGGTACAAACTCATAAACTTTACGTGCTATTCATGAATTGGGAAGATCTAGTCTGGAAGTCTTATAAGAGTTCCAAAGAGCCATACAAAGAAGAAGCATTTTATATAGTGGACTATATTAATTATTTTTCTCATGTTGAACCATTACTACGTACTTAGTATGAATCCCACTTTGATGTGACACACAGGAACAAGGAAAGTATACTAGGCAATTTTGGATAACTAGCTGGCATTTTCTTTCCTTATTTGGGATTAAGGAAATTTGAACTAGGTTAAGTGAAGCAGGGAAGTTCTAATTCGTGGGTTCAGCTTTCAGCTTCTGGGAAGTTCACACATTTATATGAAATCGACTTAGTTAGGTTTTGGTTTGCTGATGGGATGGTTAGTATAAGTGATGCCATCTTGGGCCTAGTATTGTCAGATTAATACTCAGAATCTGCCAGCCTGATAGAACGAAACAGAGATGACTTAATAAATTGCCTGTAGGTTTAAGGAACTATTTTTGAAGATTCAGAAAATACTTTGGACTAAAGGCTGTTTCCCCTCAAAAGCAAAAATACACAGGTCTAGGTTGCGTAGTGCCTAAGGTATTTGACTGATAACCAGAAGGCTGGCAGTTCAAATCCACCAGCCACTCCTCAGAAGGAAGGTTGGGCAATCTACTTCTGTAGTGATACAGCCTCTGCAGCCCAAGGAGGGGTCGCTATGAGTTTGGTCCGACTTGACGGCACATAACAACAACAACAACAGGAAGCAAGATGTAGAAGTAGGAATGCCCCATCCCATCACCACTCCTAGGATCCCTTAGAAATTTGAGTTTCCCATCCCCACAACTTTGGTCTCAGATTACAGATTTTTATTTCCAGGTGAGAGATACTTCTACCTAAGAACATAATAATGATTCCAGTAAATCTAAAGCTTCAACTGTTACCTGACCGTTTTGGCTACTCATGCAAATAGACAAGCAGATAACACTACTGTGGCATGGGTGATTAACTGCGATTATCCTGAGAAGAGAGGGTTGCTGCTATATAGTATGGACAGGAAGAACTGTGAACCTTAAGGATTCAGTGGGGGTGTGTTTTGGTGCTTTCACACAGTGATAATCAACATACAAATATAGTGACCATGGCATGGTAAAGTGACAGTCATTAGAGGTCAAAATCCAAATGGGAGAAAGTCAGTGTTATTCCACTAAGCAATCAAGCTAGGCTAACAGAAGCAGCCCAAAGGTGAGAGGAATCTAGAATGGAGGGATGGAGATAATACATATTTAGTATGGTCTTAGGATGGATTGCAGCTATGAACAATTAGCTTTTCTGTTTATTTGTTTATCCCAGTGACATCCTGATTTTTTTTTTTTTTTAAAGAAGTCCTGACTGGCCATCACCTTGAGGAATTAATGATAGGACTAAGTAACCTTCATATGAGATATGAGTGGAGTGCATGGGGTAGACTTAGCAGACCCTGTCAGTGCCTTGCTCCTACGCAGCACCCACCTTCCCTTACACAGATGGCTTCTTTCTGCATAAACCTTACAACTCTCTCTGAGGGCTTTCTTTGGCTGTGGAAACAGAGCAGGCAGAAGGTAGAGAGAATCTTAATGCTTAAGGCATTTGATTGCTAACCAGAAGGCTGACAGTTCAAATTCACCAGACACTCCTCTGAAGGAAAGTTGGGCAATCTACTTCCATAGTGATATCGCCTCAGAAACCCAAGGAGGGGTCGCTATGAGTCAGATCTGACTTGATGGCAGTCAGTTAGGTTTTTTTTTTTTTGGTTTTGGAAGTAGCTATCAACCAAGGATGCACAGGAATTGGAGGATACATACTTGGGTGGGGTATCTCTGAGGAATATTTACAAAGACCAGAAATCCTTTGTGAGACTGAACTCCAGTTGCCTACAGAGATCATCTACTCATGATCGAACCTCATGCTGGCTACCTCCCCTTCCTCATTGCAACCCCCTGCCCCCTCCCTGCCCTAGTCCTCTACTGGTCATTTTTGGGATCACTTGCCGAGTAAGCTAGCATTCACCTTATCTCAAGGTCTACTCCTGGTGGAGCTCAAGACACAGCAAAAAAACAAAAAAAACAAAACAAGCAGCTTGTTTAAATTGGAGGAAGAAAATATTTCCTTAGAAGGAAGGTTGAACTTTAAAGGACAGATGTGACAGATACTAAAGGGAAAATGAAGACTTGAAGGTTAAGATGAAGAGAGTTGAAAGTTAAAAAAAGAAAAAAAAAAAAAAAAGACTATGCTTAATTGCTGTTTAAAAGGGTGTTAGAAATAGGGTAGATATTTTGGTTTTTAAATAGAGTAGAAAGAGTGACTGTGGCCAATAAATTAGAGGAAGAGGGATATGATCATAATGAGCAGACTGAAATGACTGTCACAGAGTGGTCAAGGACCAGGAAACTATCCAGAGTGGCCATTCAGTGCTACAGGATCTAGGAAGGGCAATTGGACAATCACCACTGTAAACTTGTAATAATGATAGCAAACTCCATACCATGTGTAGAGATTTAGAGGAGATGACTAGGAATAGTAGAGTAAAATTTCAAAGAATTACTGATGGGTTTTAAAAATGATGCAGTAATTATAAGAAGGGATGCAACTACCCCCATTTTCCTGAGGAAATATTCTTAATTTTTAATTTTTAAAATTTTTTTATTGTGATTTGGGTGAAAGTTTACAGAGCGAATTCATTTTCCTTACAGCAGTTAATACACATTTTGTCTCATGACATTGGCTGTAATTCCTCACAGTGTAACAGCTGTCTTCCCACAGCTACACAGTTATCTCTTCCCTGTGTCCTTCTCTCCTATGTACTCCCACCCCCAAGCTGTCTCCCTGTGCAAACACTGCCCACTGCCCTTCTGTTCTCCCATGACTGGTTGCTCTAAAGAGTGTGTATCCACCTGATATGAATGTTCACCCCATATACCTGTCTATTATTTGGCTGGAAGCCACAGGAGTGAGTTCAATTCCAGACCTGAAGGGTGGCCAGGGGCCATAGTCTCAGGGGTCTCACCAGGCTCTATCGGACCAGAAACCTGGTCTTTATGATTTTGAGTTTTGTTCCACCTTGTTCTCTCACTATATCCAGGATCTCCTGCACTGATTCCCTTTCAAGTGGTTGACAGTGGTAGCTGGGCACCATTTAGTTCTGGTCTCATGGTCATATAGGCTGAGGATCACATAGTCTACCAGTCCCTTGGACTATATCTTTCCATGAGTCTCTGGTTTTTTTCTTTGCTCTTGATGAAGAGAGACCCATCGTTGCATCTATATGGCCGCTTGCAAGCTTTGAAGATCTTCTCACCAAAGTAGGATGTTATTGTGGTTGTTATGTGCCATCAAGTCAGACCCCACTCATAGTGACCCTTCTTTGGATTTCCGAGGCAGTATCATCACTACGGAAGTAGATTGCCCAACCTTCCTTCTGAGGAGTGGCTGGTGGATTTGGACCGCCACCCTTCTGGTTAGCAGTCAAGTGCCTTAGGCACTATGCTACCAGAGCTCCTAAAGTAGGATCTAGGACAATATTTTTGTCTAGTATGTCATGCCAATTGTACTTGATGTCCCGTGTGACCATGGTTCCCAGCCCATAGGTCCACAGCTCCTGAGGGAATACTCTTGAGAAATTTATAGAGTTATGATTTTACATAAAGGCAGAGACGAGATGAGTTAGTTAGAAAGGATGGTTAATAATAGCTCAAAGCTAAGTCAGGAGCTCTGGTAGCATAGTGCCTGAAGCACTTGACTGCAAACCAGAAGGCTGGCGGTTCAAACCCACCAACCATTCCTTGGAAGGAAGATGGGGCAATCTACTTCCCTAGTGACACTGCCTCAGAAACCCAAGGAGGGGTCGCTATGAGTCGGGGCTGACTCGATGGCACATTAACAACAACAACACAACAGGTTAGGGTTTGCCATGAATCAGAATTAAAGGTGACTGATTTTTTTTTTAATTTTTTTAGGCTAGGATTAGATAGTGGTTTCAGGGTGTGTTTCTTTTTCAAATCAAGCAGAATTTGAACATGTTTCTTATTTCACCTGAAAAGCAAAGTTTAAAGGAGTATTTTTGAAAAAGTAGATGTGTGGTTATGTCAAAAAAAAAAAAAAAAAAGTAGAGACTCATAACTAGGAAACAGTGCTAGCTCTGAATGTCCAGAGAGATAAGTCAAACTGTTACAAACCCAGCTGAGCCATCCTCAGTGATGACAGCCAAAAGAAATGCTTCTCATGGCCTGGGAACAGTCAGCAGCTGAGGATAAAACAAAACAAAAAACAGTGTTGTGAGTAGCACATGCCAGCAGTATCAGTCCTCCAGGCCCCTAGGGGCTTGGTCTTTAGCAGCATCAGCTGTGGGAATCTTCAGGTCAAGTATTTGTTTCCAGATGAAATGAATGTGAGAACTAGGAGATAATTCTCCCTAACAAGAGAGTTTCTCAGTCTTCCATAATGCTCCATGAAGAGACTTTGACATCAGCCTCTGTGGCACAGGACAGGAAAGTGCCTATGCACAGGATACTAAAGAGGCTCTGCCACCAGACAGAGCCCTCACTCAGTTCCCATTTTCCATCTGATTCCTGGAATTCCAAGGATGAGGTAGAGTTTTGAACATGCAAAAAAGAAGTGAAAAATCACTTCACATCAGGTCAAGTTGTTGTTGGTGTTAGTTGTTGTCTAGTCAGCTCCAACTCACAGTGATTTTATGTGTAAGAGAACAAAATGTTGCCCAGTCCTGTCATGATCATTGGTATGGATCCATTTTTGTGGCTGTTGTGTCAATCCATCTCATTGAGGATTTCTTTGTTTTCACTGACTCTCTACCAGGTCCTTTTCTAGGCATTAGTCTTTCCTGATAATGTGGCTAAAGTAAGCGAGAAGAAGTATATCCACCCACCCTTCTAAGGACAGGTACCAATTGCCCTCAAACTCATTTTGACTCATGCTGAGTCTAGGTGTTTCACAATGCTCCATAGGGTTTTCATGACTGTGACATTCTGAAAGCAAATCACCAGTCTGTTCTTGTCAGGCAGCACTGGGTGGATTCAAAGGCCACCACTCTTTGGTTAGTTGTCTAGTGCTTAACCTTTATACTACCCAGGGACTCCTCAAAGGACAGGTAAATTGGTCTTATTTAATTCAATTTTGTAACTATAGCAAAAAGACAAGACTTCTCAGTACCATTCCCAGAGAGACAAGTTACTCATATTTCCCTTCTGGATGTCATAAATGCATATGCCAAGATTAATCCTTCAAATCAGTTTGGTGAAATCTCTCATCAGGTCTACAAGTCATGGAACTCAATTGCCTGTTTGCAAGGCTAAAAGAAGAGAATATCTTTTCCTATGTTCTTCTCTCAGGTACCACTGAGATTCTGCTATGGTTTTTGGCAACACTAAGAACGGGTTCTGAGAATATAATTTTGCTTGGAATAACTGCCCCAGGGGCTGGGAATCTGTTTGATTCCTCAATTTTGTAGGTGGGGAAACAGTGCATAATACCCCTACGTGTTACTAACATTTTGGACCCTTTATAATTGGAGTACATAGAATGTTAATTCAATTTCTTAAATCTTGAAATAGTTCTACCTATTCTAGTAAGCAGCAACATACTCACTGGAGGAAGCCCCTGAGTTTTGCTGCCGTTATTTGTTGCCCTCCAGTGAACTGATTCATGGTGACCCCAGGTGTGGAGAGTAGAATTTTCAAGGCTGTGACCTTTCAGAAACAGATCACCACACCCGTCTTCTGCAGTGCCTTTAGGTGGGTTTGAACTGCCAAACTTTTGGCTGGTGGTTGAGTGCTTAAACATTTGCACCATCCAGGGACTCCTATAAGAACCCTGTAAGAACTCTCCTGTAAGAACCTCAATCCTTCCCAGGAATTGAGAAGCCCTACAGATGTCACTTTGAAGACTAAGGTGCTCCTGGTCCAAGCCATGGTATTTTCAATAGCCTCATATGCATATGGAAGCTGGACAATGAATAAGCAAGATAGATGAAGAACATGATGCGTTTGAATTGTGGTTTTGGCAAAGAATACTGAAAATGCCACAGACTGCCAGAAGAATGAACATATTTCTCTTGCAAGAATGCATTCTTAGAAATGAAGATAGCCAGATTTTGTCTCACATGCTTTTGTCATATTGTAAGAAAGGACCAGTCGCTGGAGTAGATATTATGCTCAGTGAAAATAAAGTATGCTTCACACTCTTACTCACTGTCCTCCAGTGGATTCAGATTCATAGTGACCCCTCCTTGGGTTTCCCAGGCTTATCTCTGTGGAAGTAGATTGCCCAGTCTTCCTTCCAAGGAGTGGCTGGTGGGTTTGAAGCACAAACCTTCTGGTTAGCAGTCAAGTGCCCTAGGCACTTCACCACCAGTGAAAAAGGGGAAGACCCTCAATGAGATCCTTAGGTGGTTAGGCAATTAGTAAGAGCAGGTGGAAGGGAAACGGCCCAAAGGGTCCTAACCGATTGCAGCGAGGGAAGCTAACCTGGGGCCAACCCACCAGTGATCAGAGGAATTCCAAAAGTGCGCCCTCTATAAATCTTAAAATCTATTATATAATTATAAGGAATTAGCATTGCGGCTTCTTTTTGGCTTTGAGTGGAACAAACTGGATTCTGGGAAGGAACACAAGAAGTAACCCAGAGAGTTATATAATCCCTAAGTGTCAATCAAGCTAAACCTCCCACCCCAAAAGGAGGTGCAAAGAACAGCACCAGGAAGCAAAATAGAATAAAAGGAGAGATGTAAAACCCTCGCAGGGCTTCCTGCTGCTTGTAGTGGATGCTTGTACTTGTCCCTGAGAACGTGTGCTAAACTGCTCTGCTTGATGCTTAACTTTCATTTTCTGCCTAAATTCTTTTGCAGCAGAAAAACAATAGAGGATTGAAGCCCGGGAGTTAACAAGATGGATGGACACAGTGGCTGCAACTATGGGCTCAAGCATAGCAAACATTATGAGGAGGATAGTACATAGGGTTGCTATAAGTCAGAATCTACTTGATGGCACTTAACAACAACAATGTTGTGTTGTTGTTGTTATGTGCCGTCGAGTCGGCCCCGACTCATAGCGACCCCTCCTTGGGTTTCCGAGGCAGTATCACTACGGAAGTAGGATTGCCCAACCTTCCTTCCGAGGAGTGGCTGGTGGGTTTGAACCGCCAGCCATCTGGTTAGCAGGCAAGTGTCTTAGCCACTATGCTACCAGAGCTCCCAACAACAACAACAATAGACTAACTGAAATTAACACAAGGCCGGAGCAACCAGGATATTCTGCTCTTCTCTAGAAGTAGACAGATCCCAACTCTACAAGCATAAAGAAATGGAATATTTTCATAAATAAATTAAAAATTATCCTTCAAGCATGCACAATACAAGGAACACCCACACAACGGGAACTACATTTCCCAGACTCTCTTGCTTATCTGGCTACTGGTAGTTTCAGTCTAAGGAAGCAGGAGTGGAAGATTTCATCCCTGCAAATCTTAGTATGTGTCTCCATACATACGGAAATATTCTTATGTAAGTGCCATCTTATAATCAAAGCGAATGAAATGAATAATTCCTTAATACTACCCAGTATCTTTTGTATATTCTAATTTCCTCGTTAAAAAAAAAAAATCTTTGGAGTAAATTTAATTTATTTAAATTACGATCTAAACAGGGCTCACATATCACATTTACTTTTTATGTCCCTTGTTGTATGTTATGTGCCACTGTGTTGGCCGGACCCATAACAACCCTTCCTTGGGTTTCCAAGGCGGTATCACTACAGAAGTAGATTGCCCAACCTTCCTTTTATGTCTCTTCTGTCTCTTTTAATCTAGAGAGGTCTCCCAGGAATCATTTTTCAAATGCACCTGACCCATTGAGGAGATTGCTTGTTATCTTTTAAAATGTCTCAGATTCTGGATTTGTCTTTTTACTCCCTTGTGTTGTCATTTAATTTGTTCCCCTGTATTTATGTTAGATGAGCATTGAAGCCATGGGGTGAAATTCTTCTGTAAAGAAAAAAACTTAATACCATTTGCCAATCTCCTTTAATTGAAAAAACTGAAATAAATGTTTTATAATTTTTCGTATGTAATTTTTTTAACTTGTTAAACAATGATATTTTATTTTAATTTCTTTGGTTTTTAATTCATAAGGGCAAGTTGATTTAATTTGGAACACTAATTTCTTTGAATAATAACTTAAATGGATTTAATCTTTGGACTTTCTATTCTTTCTGGGATTTTTAAATGAGAGAAATTAAATTAAAATTGCATATCTTATTCTTGCCTTGTAAGAATTTAATTGTTGGAATCCATGGATGTTGTCGATTAATCTCATTGCAGAAATTCAGATTCACTCTTCAGCTGAAAAATTTGAAAGGGGAAATAAAATAAAGATTAAATTTCCAGCCTTTGGAGCAATGTGGTCTGGGAAGAGCACAGGAGTTAAAGACAACAAAGGTAAATGCTATCACATACACAATCCTACAGTAACAGTAATAACAAAAAACATTGGTGGATACACAAGGTGGGAAGGCAAATGTGACTACGTCCATGAATATTTATAGGTTTGATAGAGGCTATTTCTGTGTATTATATGTGCTGCAAATATATCCATGAGTATAGAAGAGTATACAAGGGGCAAAATTATAAAAACTTCTTAGCCATAAACCAAACACCTTGAGGAAACAAGTCACTGGCATGGGAGCTCAGGATCATAGGCTCAGGGGACACTAAGGTCAATTGGCATAACATAATCCACAAAGACAATGTTCTACATCCTATTGTGTTGCGTACTGACTGGTATCTTAAAAGCTTGTGAATGGTCATCTGAGGTACAACTATTGGTCTCTCCTCATCTGAAACAAAGAAGAGTGAAGAAAATTAAAAACACAAGGAAACTATTAATCCAAAGGACTAATAGAACATGTGAACCCCAGCCTCCACGACACTGAAACCAGAAGAAGTAGTTGGTGCCTGGCTACTAGGCTAACCGCTCTGAAAGGGATCATAAGAGGAGGCTCCTGAAAGAGTGGGAGAAAAAACATGGAACAAGACTCAAAATTATAAAAAGGCAAAGTTTACTGGTCTGATGGAGACTGGTGGAACCCCTGAGACTATGGACCTTAGACATCCTTTAAGCTTGGAATGGAACTCACCTTTCTGGCTCAACTTTCAGCCAAATTATAGACAGGTCTATAGGTGAACAATAATATCAGGGTGATCGATATGCACTCATTAGAAACAATCAATCATATAAGATAAAAAAAGGCAGCATCTGCCCATGGCTAAAGTTCAGAAGACAGGAAGAAATAGGAAAAAAGGATGAATGGAAATGGTAAATACAGGGAGGAAGTGGTGAGAAGGTGCTGTTATACTGTGGGGATTACAGTGAATGTGACAAAACAAAATGTGTATGAATTGTTAGTGGAAAACCAATTTTCTCTGTAAACTGTCACCCAAATCACACATACACATACATATACAAGAACAATATAGTCTCAAGTTAGTTAATAACATTCTAATATGTTTCAGAGCTTTCATCAGGGTGGGGAGAAGGGGGACAATGAGCTGGTGAGCACCTAAACTACCAACTAGTAGTCCTGGATTACCCATAAAAAACACATCTAGCATGTTAAGGTATAGGTTTTTTAAAAAAAAAACCCAAAGTCATCACCATTGAGTTGATTCAACTCATAGCAACCCCTTGTTGGGTTTCTGAAATGGTATCACTACGAAACTAGATTGCCCAATCTTCCTTCCGAGGAGTGGCTGGTGGGTTTGAACAACCAGCCTTCTGGTTAGCAGTCAAATTGCCTTAGGCACTATGCCACCAGAGCTCCCAAGATACAAGTTGGTGGTAAACTATTACTCTTGCTCATATTTCTTGTGGAGTGATTTGTTGGAGTTAATCTGCAACCCTACAAACTAACTAATATTAACACATATCCAAGAAAACAGAACAGAATACTCCCGCCCTGGCGGTAGACAAGGAGCCCCAGTGGCCCAGTAGCTAAAGTGCTCGGATGCTAACCAAAAGATCAGTGGTTCAAACTCACCAGCTACTCCACCGGAGGAAGGTAAATCTTTATCTTCCATAAAGATTTACAGTCTAGGAAACCCTACAGGGCAGTTCTACTCTGTCTTATAGGGCCACTAAGAGTCAGAATCAACTCAACAGCAGTGGTTAGATTTTTGGTTTGGTTTTGGAGGCAGACAGA
>NW_006921734.1:8354619-8356690 GCF_000298275.1 Orycteropus afer afer
AGTAGGCAGATGCCAAGAAGATAGGTCCTTCTCAGAGAAATGTTAGCAAGCCTAGTTTTGGAAAATTTATGCAGTGTCCTCCAATATAACTTTACATTTTAAATCGGTAATAAAATAGACATTTTTTATCTCCAAAAGCTGACACCTGAATCTCTCTCCTTACTAGTTTTGAACTTGTGTTTATTTTTGGCTCTCAAAAGCCCAAAGTAATGTTTTCTGTGAGATATGATATCATAGGTGCTCTTCCTTTTCTCCTTCATACATTTCTTCATTTTTCTTCCCCTGGCTTTGCTCTTTCTTTGTCAGAAAGGGCTTTAGAAACCAGAAAACTATTTCGTTTAAAAATCTCAATAAAAGCACAGAAGTCCATGGGGAAACTTAAGGCCAACACTGACAAGTTCAACTGAAGAAGAAGAAGCATAAGTCCTGGAGAAAATGACTCTTTGGTTAGGTGGTGGCAGAGAAGATATTTTGAAGGTACTCTTAAATGTATGCTTTTTTAAGGACAAAGTCTCAAAATACATGGTGAAATTATACAATGGATATTATAACATACAGAACTTTTTAATTAAAATTGTCTTTTTAAAATTGGAATTACATTTGGGAAAGTTTTTAGCCTTAAAAGTCACTGTTTTGTCAATATGATTTATTATTTTATTTTAAAAGTTAATGTCTTTTGTATAAGACCACCATTGTGAAATTTGAAGATTGAATGCATAATTTAAAAAAAGAATATTGTGATTTGGGTGAAAGCTTACAGAGCAAATTCATTTTCCATGCAGCATTTCATACATACTTTGTTTCGTGACATTGACTGCAATTCCCCACAGCTCTCTTCTTGCTTCCTCCCTATAGTTACCTCTTCCCTGTATCCTTTCCTTCCATGCACCACCCCACTATCTCCTTGTGCAAACACTGCCTTTTTGTCTCCCATGACTGATTGCTCCAAGGAGTGTGTTTACCTGAATGAATAAATGTGTTGAAGTTATGTGCTATTGAAAATTATTTCTGTAAATTGATTTTATAAACATTTTCATATTGCCTTATGTCAATTAATGCACTTACTTAAAATTCATTAGACCACACTCAAGAATTGAGTTTAAGAAAAATACAATTTGTTTTGCAGGAGCGGTTATTCCCAGAGCGTAGGATGGTTACTGAGTCAGGGCAGCCCCAGATCTTGCATCACATGCCAGAACCTGCCCACTGCGCTCATTTTCAGTGGCTTTGCCTTCCTATTGGAAGCTGCCTTCTACCCAATCTACTTCCGGTCCCTAATGCAGCCAGACAAGTACCAGAAGGCAAAAGCCATAAATTGGGCTGGCGTGGTTCAAGAGGATGTGCTGCCACCAGGATTAAAAGTACGGTCTGATCGTTTGACAGGAAATGAGAAAGCCATCACCAATTCTGATTATGAAAATAGACATCATCATGTTGTTGATTCTGGAGCAAGTATAAATCACCTCCCTGTGATACAAGTTACTGGAGAAGCAAACTGTGTAATGTCATGAATGCCAGTGCTTGTGATACAAGACTGTGCATAAGGATTCACATTCCCCTTACTCCCCTTCTTAAGAATCAAAAGAATGCTTCAACAGATCTCACCATTAGGAAAGTTTTCATGATTTAGTCAACTTTGTGAAAATGAAGCTATGACACCCAGCTGTGTTTGGAGCAGATCTTAGTATTCAGTCTTTACCACTTA
Source organism: Orycteropus afer afer (assembly GCF_000298275.1). NCBI lineage: Eukaryota > Metazoa > Chordata > Mammalia > Tubulidentata > Orycteropodidae > Orycteropus > Orycteropus afer. Next base: position 8,356,325 of record NW_006921734.1, read on the forward strand.
CCCAGCTGAGCTGTGACAGGAATACAAACAACCAGTGGCCTTAGGGAGAGGCTCTTCCAAATCAGAGATGTTGCTGAAAAACCACCATGCTGAGCTGCTCATGGGGCTCTTTGAAAATGTGAATGTTAATAAAACTTTTTGAATACAGGAAGTTACTCAGTGTTCTTTTTGTTTTTTTCTTTTTTATTGTGATTTGGGTAAAGATTTACAGAGCAAATTCACTTTCCATACAGCAGTTTACATATACTTTGTCTCATGACATTGACCACAGTTCACCACAATGCAACAGCTCCCCTCCCTCTTCCCCCCCATAGTTACCTCTTCCCAGTGTCCATCCCTCCATGCACTCCTGCCCCCTGAGGTGTC
>NW_006921734.1:8359849-8370966 GCF_000298275.1 Orycteropus afer afer
TACCACCACTCGGGAGTCTCCAAGCTGTCTGTGCCCTCAGGATAGCTCAGGATCACTGCTGGACCACAGCTCCATATGTCTCCCTTTTTGGTATCTTCACGCAAATTCTTCTGCTAGTTGGGGTTTAGTCCACTTCTATATCCTTCCCTTCAAGGCTCATGGGTCCAGGATTATCTTCTGTGTTTGTGTTAATTGGTTTCCCTTTTCTTTGTTGAAGAGGGTCTGTGCAGTCTTTCTGCCTAGGCCACCATCTTGCTGGAACCTACTCAGTGCTCTTTAAGAATGAACAGTTCAGCTTTGTCCTCTCTTGTTGAAGATTGCTCCATGTTGGAAAATAAACAAATTGTAGAAACCCAAAGTAGATTGATAGGCATGCACAGGAGAAATCAGTGTGAAACTGATAAATGTGAAAGTGTGTGCATTGAAATGATTTATTTTTATTTCAAAAATGAAGAAGAAAGAAAAGAGCAAAGTAGATCTCACAATCCCTGAATCTCAAAACCTATTATACAGCCACAGTAGTCAAAACAGCCTGGTATTGGTACAATGACAGATATAGACATTGGTCTCAATGGAACAGAATTGAGAACCCAGAAATAGATTTACTCACCTTTGGTCAGCTGATCTTTGACAAAGGGCTGAAATCCATTCAATGGGTAAGAGATAATCTCTTTAGAAAATGGTGCTGGCAAAACAGGACATCCATTTTCAGAAAAATGAAACAAGATTCATACCTTACACCATACACAGAAACTAACTCCAGCTGGATCAAAGACTTACATGTGAAACCTAAAACTATAAAGTTCATCTAATAAAAAAATAGGGGAAAATTTAGGGGCCCTAATTTATGACATAATAGATTACCAAACATAAATAGCAGAAAATAAACTAGATGATTGGGACCTTCTGAAATTTAAATTTTTATGTGCATCAAAAGATTTCTCCAAAACAGTTAAAAGAGAACCTACAGATCAGGAATAAATATTCAGCAATGACATATCTGATGAGGGACTTACCTCTAAAGTTTATCAAAAACTCTTAACACCTCAATATCAAAAAGATAAACAATTCAAAAATGGCAGATGACATGAACAGACATTTCACCAAAGAGGATATTAAGGTGGCGAACAAGCACATGAAGGAATGTTTGCTATCATCAGCCATTAAAGAGATGCAAATCAAAACAATGAGATACCATCTCACTCCAGCATTAATAACAAAATCCAACAAGACAGAAAACAAATGTTGGCAAGGATGTGGAGACATTGGGACTCTCATACACTGCTGGTAGGACTGTAAAATGATACAACCACTGTAGAAATTAGTATGGCAATTCCTTAGAAAGTTGGAAATAGAAATACCATTTGATCCACCAATCCCATTACTAGGTATATATCCTAAATAAGTGAGAGCCAGGAACGAATGGATATATGCACACTCATATTCCTCACATCACTATTCACAACAGCAAAGAGATGGAAACAACCTAAGTGCCCATCAGTGGGGTAATACATAACCAAAGTATGGTACATACACACAATGCAATACAATGCAACACTAAATAATGTAAAATCTGCAAAGCACCTCATAACATAGATAAACTTGGAGGACATTACATTGAGTGAAATAAGTCAATTACAGGACAAATATTGTATTAGTCCACCATTATAAAATGTCAAGGAAATGTTTACATATGGAAGGAAACTTTGTTGGTTACCAGGGATGGGTGGTGGGGAGAGGAGGGAAAATTGCTAGACAGGTAAGAGACAAGTAATTTGTCTTTTTTTGATTTGGGTGAAAGGAAAGGCAATATACCAAAAGCAAGTTACCAACACAAAATGGTAAAGGAAGACACAGGAGCAGAAGAGGTACAGACAACAAAAATAAATTCTTTTTTTTTTTTCATACACAGTACTGCATTACCAGTAATAGCAAACATTAATCTACGGGTAGATACATAGGTAGACAGGATGAATGATCAGGTATGTCTGAGCAAAAGGGAACATAACCATGCAATATATAAATTTGGCAGATGATATTTCTACATATGCATTTGTATGTACTATAAGAATGTCCATATATATAATAGAGTTAATAGAGGGCAAAGTTATGATAACTTCTTAGCCATAGCCAGCTACCCTGAGGGAGTGAGTTGTTGGGCCTGTGGGCTCATGATCATGGCTGCAGGGGAGAACAAACTCAATTGCCATAACATACGACACAAAAACATTGTTCTGCCACTGACTTTGGTGAGTAACAATAGCTCCTAAAAGCTTGCAAGTGGCCATCAAGATGCAACAATTCGTCTCTCCTCATCCTGAGCAAAGAAGAATGAAGAAAACCAAAGGCATATGGAAAGAAATAAGTAGTCCAAGGCACTAGTGGACCATGCAAACCTCAGCCTACATGACCATGAGACCAGAAGGACTAGATGGTGCTGGGCTACCACTGTCAACCACTCAGAAAGGGATCAGTGCAGGAGACCTGGGATAGAGTGGGAGAAAAAGGTGGAACAAAACTCAATATCATAAAAAAGACTAGGCTTACTGGTCTGATAGAGACTGGTGAAACCCCCAAGATTAACCCCCAAGAAGTTAACCTTCAGGCCTGGAATTGAACTCACTACTGTGACTTCCAGTCAAGAAATAGACAGGCATATAAAGTGAACATTTACACCAGGTAGCTACACTTCTTAAATCATGGGAGCTCAGAAGGGCAGTATTTGCACAGGGAGATAGCTCAGAGGGCAGGAATGCATAGGAAAGAAGGACACAGGGAAAAGGTAACTACAGGAAGGAAGTGGAAAGAGAGCTGTTACATTACAGGAATTGAAATCAATGTCATGAAACAAAATGTATGTGAACTATTGTATAGAAAATGAATTTGCTCTGTAAACTTACACCCAAATCACATACACACACACATGCACACAAACCCCACAAAATTTGCCTGAAATCGATCATTTATAATAGAAGTATTATATTGCTAAAGAAACGGGAAAGTAAGAAAAGCCAGGATCTGGAATCAGAAAGACATAGACTGAAATCCAGACCCTACTGCTTCTTGGCTAGGAGTCTTTGGCCATTTTACTTATCTTTCCCTGGTCTCTTTAGGAGCTGTAGGAGCTCTGGTGGCATAGTAGTTAAAACATTCAGCTGCTAACCAAAAGATTGGAGGTTTGAACATACCAGCTACTCCACAGAAATGATGCGGTAGTCTATTTCCATAATGATTTACAGCCTTTGAAACCCTATTGGGCAGTTCTTCTCTGACCTAAAAGGTCACTATGAGTCATAATGGTAGCTCTGGTAGCATAGTGCTTAAGGCACTTGACTGCTAACCAGAAGGCTGGTGGATCAAACCCACCAGCCACTCCTCGGAAGGAAGGTTGGGCAATCCTACTTCCGTAGTGATACTGCCTGGGAAACCCAAGGAGGGGTCGCTATGAGTCGGGGCCGACTCGATGGCAAATAACAGCAAAAGTGAATTGGGAGTAATACCTATATGTTACCACTACTGTTTTTTAGCTGGTTCATTGTGGCTTGAAAGACCACCACTACTTATCTGTCAGTTTGTTGTGCTGTGGTGGCTTGCATATTGCTGTGATGCTGGAAGCTATGCCACTGCTATTTCAAATTCCAGCAGGGTCGCCCATGGTGGTAAGGTTTCAGCTGAGTTTCTAGACTAAGACAGACTAGGAGAGAGGACCTGATAATCTATATAGAAGAAATTAGCCAGTGAAAACCTTATGAAAACATTGTCTGATTTGATGCTGGAAGAGGAGCCCCTCAGGTTGGAAGGCATTCAAAATATGACTGGGGAAGAGCTACCTCCCAAAATAGAGCCAAACCTAATAATGTGGATGGAGTAAACCTTTCAGGATCTTCATTTGCTGATGTGGCATGACTTAAAATGAGAAGAAACAGCTATAAAGATCCATTAATAATCAGAATGTGGACTATATAAAATATAAATCTAGAAAAATTACAAGTAGTCAAAAATGAAGTGGAATACAAAAAAGATCAATATGTTAGGCATTATTGTGGTGAAATGGACTGGTATTTGCCATTTTGAATCAGATGAATATATGGTCTACTATACCAGGAATAACAAAAATTGAAGAGAAATGACATCACATTCATCATCAAAAAGAATATTTCAAGGTATATCCTGAAGCACAGTACTGTTAGTGATAGGATAATATCCACATGCCTACAAGAAATACCAGTTAATATCATTATTATTCAAGTTTATGCACCAATTACTCATGCCAAAGATGAAGAAATTGAATTTTTACCAACTTTTGTACTCTGAAGTTGATCAAACATGCACTCAAGATGCATCGATAATTACTGGTGATTGGAATGAGAAAGCTGGAAGCAGAAAAGAAGGATTAGAACTGGAAAATACGGCCTTGGTGATAGAGGCAATCACAGGATAGAATTTTGCAAGACCAAGTACTTTCTCACTGCAGATAACTTTTTTCAACAACATAAACGGCAACTACACATATGGACCTACTAGATGGAATACACAGCAATCAAATAGACTATATCTGTGGAAAGAAATGACCATGAAGCTCTGTATCATCCATCAGAACAAGGCTAAGGGCTGACTGTGGAATGGGCCATTAATTACTCATATGCAAGGTCAAATTGAAACTGAAGAAAAATAAAGCAAGTCCACAAGAGCCAAAATATGAACTTGAGTATATCTCACCAATGTTTAAAGACTATATCAAGAATAGATTTGATGCATTGAACACTAATGACCAAAGACCAAATGAGCTGTGTGATGACATCAAGGACATCATATACGATGAAAGCAAAAGGTCATTAAAAAGACAAGAAAGGAAGAGATTACCAAAATGGATGTCAGAAGAGACTCTGAAACTTACTCTTGAAAGTGGAGTAGCTAAAGTGAATGGAAGAAATGGTGAATTAAAATATCTGAGTGGAAGATTTCAAAGGTCAGCTCCAGAGGACAAAGTAAAGTATTAAAATAAAATGTGAAAAGACCTGGAGATAGAAAATCAAAGGAAAAGAACATATTCAGCATTTCTCACACAGAAACAATTGAAAATTAAACAAATAAATTCAAGCTCTGAGGTGCAATGTTGAAGCATTCTACTGGCAAAATATTGAATGATGTAGGAAGCATCAAAAGATGGAAGGACTATAGTCACTGTACCAAAAAGAATTGGTAGCATATGATCATCAACCAATGGTACGGAAGGAAGAAGTTTAAGCTGCACTGAAGGAATGGGTGAGCAAAAAGTTCTCAGGAATTGATGGAATACCAATTGAGATGTTTCAACAAACACACAATGCTAGAAACACTCATTGGTCTATTGCAAGAAATTTGGAAGATCTGGACAACCAATTGGAAGGGAACCATATGTGTGTCCATTCCAAATAAAAGTAATCCAACAGAATTCAGAAATTATTGAAAAATATCATTAATTTCACATGCAATAAAATTTTGCTATAATTTAAATAATTTAAAAATGACTGCCACAATCCATTGACAGGGTACTGTCAGAAATTCAAGAATCAGAAGGGGTTGTTGCTGATGTCAGATGGATCTTGGCTGAAAGCAGAGAATTCCAGAAAGATTTTTACCTGTGTTTTAGTGACTATGTAAAGGCATACAATTAGGTTTGTGGATCATAAGAAATTATGGATAAAATTGTGGAGAATGGAAATTCCAGAACACACAATTGTGCTCATGAGGAACCTGTACGTAGACCAAGAGGCAGTCATTCCAGCAGTTCAAGGGGATATTGTGTGGTTTAAAATCAGGAAACATGTGCATCAGGGCTGTATTCTTACATCATATTTATCTAATGTGTATGCTAAGCAAATAATTGGAGAAACTGGATTGTATGAAGAGGAACATTACATCAGGATTGGAGGAAGACCCATTAACAATTTGTGCTATATAGATGAAACAACCTTGTTTGTTGAAAGTGGAGAGGACTTGAAGCACTTACTGATGAAAATCAAAGGATACAGCCTTCAGTATGGCTTACACTTCAACATAAAGAGAACAAAAATCCTCACAACTGGACCAATAAGCAACATCATGATAAATGGAGAAAGGATTCAAGTTGTCGAGGGTTTCATTTTACTTGGATCCACAATCAATGTTCAGTGAAACAGCAGTCAAGAAATTAAACGATTTCCTTGCAATAGGCAAATTTGCTGCAGAAGTGTTAAAAAAAGAATTAAAGTATTAGAAAGCAAAGATGTCACTTTGAGGACTAAGGTATGCTTGACCCAAGCTATGGTATTGTTAAGATCCTCATATGAATGCAAAAGATGGACAATCAATAAGGACTACAAACGAAGAATTAATGCCTTTAAATTATGGTGTTGGCAAAGAATTTTGACTATACCACAGACTGCTAGAGGAATGAACAGATCTATCTGGGAAGAAGTACAACCAGAATGCTCCTTAGAAGTGAAGATGATGAGACTTCATCTCACATGTTTTGAACATGTCATCAGGGGAGACCAGTCCCTGGAGAAGGACATCATGCTTGGTAAAGTAGAGAGTCAGTGAAAAAGGGGAAGACCTTCAATGACATGAATTAACACATTGGCTGCAACAATGCACTCAAACATAGCTTAAGATTTTGAGGATGATGCAGGACTGGGCAGCATTTCATCATAGGGTCATTATTAGTTGGAACCAACTTGATGGCACCTAACAACAACAACAGCACTATTGTGTGGATTAAACAGGCTTACAAGTGGAAATAAATTTAGAAATATCTGGCACATTGCTCTTTCCTAAAAAAGAAATCAAAGCAGTTTAGGCCACTTGTTTTCCCCCTGCTCCCTATGTGTGACAGTCTTCTCAGACAGAGAATTGGACTCTTCCTTTAAGGGTGGCCTAGCATTGCCCTCTAAGGATCCCTGGTGGCACAAAGGTTAAATGCTTGGCTGCTAACCAAAAGGTCTGAGGTTTGAACCCACCAGTTGCTCCACAGGAGAAAGATGTTGTAGTCTGCTTCAGTAAAGAAAACCACCTTGGAAATCCTATGGGGGCAGTTCTATTATGTCTTACAGGGTTGCTTTGAGTCAAAATCTACTCAAAGACAATGAGTGAGTTTGGTTTGGTGAACATTGTCTTCTAATAGACAACATTGACATAGCATGGTAAATCGATTTCACCTTCCTGGTAAAAATGGACAGGTGGTGAAAACATTACTACCTTCTTCCAGATCCAATGGAAAAGAGCAGATGGGTTGGCTGGTTGGTATTTTTTGCTCAATTTCTTGCATACGTCCTACTAATAATGAAACACTTACTTTTTTCCTATATCTACTTTCTCATAAATGAAGCAAGAATTTAAAGACATTACAAACCAATTTGAAGACAAACATTTCTAGATTTTTATGATTTTGTACCCTATGTCTTTAGGTTGTCTTTTCTATAACAAATTCAATTGCTATTTTACAATCAATTTTACTGAACTTTTCCAAAGTAGTTTATGGATTTTTTCAGAGAAACAACATTCTTTTCACACTTATATCTACTCAGTTTAGCTAATATTTAATTAAGTTACAAGATAATTATAAAATAAATACAATGGGCATTAACTGTTTTGAGAAGAAAGAGCTTATTTGTGTTTGGCATACAATTCAATGAGTGGAACAGAATAGTATGCACAACTAGGGACTTCCCACAAACAGCTGGCACCAATACATCAACAACTTTTAAAGGAGGAGAGCAAACTTTTGATTAGTCCAGTGAGTCAGTTAGGTAGCAGTTGATTAAAAGAGCTTGCACAAACCAAATTATAGACTACTACATGACTTTCTCTTTCAGGAAATAAAAAGTGAATATAAATATGAAATAAGACTACTTTTCTGCAACACTAAACATTCAGAACAAAATTGTAAATTAACACCTGTCATCCAGATGTTTTAGTTTGTGAAGATGTAATTTTAATGATTGGATATTTTAATTTTCATCTGAATGCTCTTCTTCTTCTTCTTTTTTAATGTACCCTTTCATTTTAGGTGCTCAAATACTTGTTCAATAATAAATACTTGCTCAATTTTTAAATGTAAACTCAATGAAATTTTGTCTTAAGAAATCTTAAAAACGTGTACAGTCTTGGGACTTTATTCTTAAAAAAACTAGGTTACATGATAAACAATGAAATCTTCTGTGATGTGCTTCAGCATATAGAATGGATAAGACTCTCAAATAGTGTAATAGTGTGCAAAGCAAGAGAAAACAAGAGATGTGACGAAAATGAACAAAAAGTACACTTAAAAGCCATGGAATTGTTCTAGCAAAAGAAGTTCAAGTGATAATAGCTTTAATGGCACAGACAAAACATAGAGAAAGTAGATTATATTTTGAAAGACGAAGAAGACATTAAAAAGAAGACTGAGTTTAAAATAAAACATTTAGGTCCAGCATGAATTTGTCTCAGTGACTGAAGGCAAAGCCAGATACAGTGAGAGGCAAAGCAAAGGCAGCAAAGAGTGAAATGGGTGTGCAATTTGCTTTGGACATTAGAACAGTAGCCAGGGGCCACTAGTGACTTGAGACCACTTTTCTTCCTTGGAGGATCCTGGCCACACTTGGGAAATACAAGTTCAAAGTATAAATTTTTACTCCACAGTTGCTACAATGGTGTTGTTATGTACCCAAGGAAATACAGACTTGTTTTTATGTTCTTGCAGGTTTCACAAATGATTTTTTTTTTCCTCTTGCCCTTGGAATTTTTACTTACTTTCTTAGAATTTCAAGAGTCCGTTGATAAGCATAGTAGTTGCAATTTATCTAGGACAGGATTTTGTTGTGTTATAGAACACAAGTTCTTTAGAAGAGTATCTTGCCCATAACATCGTGGGAAGGTGGTCTGGTAATTTCTTGTTGTTGCTGTGAGGAATTAATTGACAACAAATTCAGCTAGCACATGAGAAAGGAATGAGGATTAAAACAGAAGTCTTCTTTGGGTGTGGATATGCCATTCCTTCCTTCTTTATTTCAAGTAAAATTGTTACATCAGCTTTTGTTGGCATTTGAATTACATTTTATCTAGTTGCTGAGGATGTACCCTTGAATTCTTTTTCGTGAGGAAGCATTCCAGTCTCTGATGCAGTTTCAGATACTAGGTTTAATAACTGGGGGCATTTTATTGTGTTATCTGGACTCTAAGATCTTTAACTAGGAGCTCTGGTGGCATACTGCCTAAAGCATTTGACTGCTAACCAGAAGGCTGGTGGTTCAAACCCACCAGCTGTTCCACGGAAGGAAGAGGGCCATCTACTTCCTTAAAGATTTACCACATCGGAAAACCAATGAGAGTTGTTATGAATCGGAATCAACTCCATGGCACTGAGCCTGGTTTAGTTTTTTCAGACCTTCAATGTACTTTTGTTGATGAACTGGCTCACACTCAGTTCTGCTTTTTCTTTTTGCTTCAAGACTTAGGGATTTTTACTGCCCCTGACCCCACTGAAATATTCTTAATCATTATACTTGCCCTAGAATCCTGTCATCTACCCCACTATCAGATAATTATAAACTTGATTTCACATGTCACTTCTTTCTATATGTCCTATCTTATTATAGTTTTTTTTTCTCTTATGTAAATGGAATGGTACTGTTTAGCAATTTAACAATATGATTTGGTGTTTTTATTTTTTAGTATGCCTTTTAATTTTTTGTTGAAAGCTGAATATGATTAAATGTGTTGGGTTAAAAGAACTGAGATAAACAGTCCTTTAGTGTAAGGTGTATGTTTATCTAGCTAGAAGTTAGGCTTTGTTCACTGTTTCCTGAAGTTGTAGGTGTCAAAGGCTAAAATTTCCTCTGGTGTCCTTTTTTTTCCCGTGTCTAAGGTTGATGTGAGATGGATTTCACTTGATGACAATGTTTTGTTATTATAATTGGCTTTGATGGCATAGTGTCTAAGGCATTTGACTGCTAACCAGAAGGCTGGTGGTTCAAACCCATCAGCTGCTCCACGGAAGGAAGATTGGGCAATCTACTTCCTTCTGTGGAAACCCAAAGAGGGGTTGCCATGAGTCGTATCTGATTCGACAGCAGTGAGTTGGTTTTTTTTTTGGTTTTAAGTTTCCCCATTGACTTTTAAAATAATGTCTGAGATTCCCAGTTATTATACTGAGGTCTGTTGATGTGATATTAAGATGTAGAGTTGGAGAAGTATTGCATAATCCTATAATTGAGTCTCAGGGAGCTCTGGTAGCATAGTGGCTAAAGCACTTGACTGCTAACCAGAAGGCTGGCGGTTCAAACCCACCAGCCACTCCTCGGAAGGAAGGCTGGGCAATCCTACTTCCTAGTGATACTGCCTCGGAAACCCAAGGAGGGGTCGCTATGAGTCCAGCCGACTGGACGGCATGTAACAACAACAACAACAACATAATTGGGTCTCAGTCTTTAAGTGAGCATGTTTATGTGTAATTTTCACAAGTGCTTCTCAGCTTCCTCCCCACCACACCCTCTGCCCTTAAGGAATACAGGAAGGCTAGATAGGATTGGAGTTGTTGTTTCCCTTCCCCCACATGAAAAACTAGAGGAGGCTGGAATTGGAAGGCTAGAAGGGGTTGGAGTTGAGTATTTCACTTTGCCCACATGAGTCAGGCTCTGATAAAATAATTTCCCTTGAGGGCAAACTTTTATCAAGGAGAACAAAAAGCTCTGAGAGTATGTTAAAATGGTTACTTTCCCTCTCTTCCTGGTGTAAACCTGAAGGGATCCCCCCCCCCCACAATCTTTACAGTGAGAACTTGGTGGGGCACTTGGAGGTAAAACCCATAAAAGTGTGTTGCCTCTCTGAGACTGCCCCCCCATCCCAGGCTTTTTAACCTTTCAAGCCAGCCCCCACTCATGCCCCAGCAATTTGTCAATTACAGTTAAAGTATTCTTATAGGTGGTACTGCCTCAGGTGGAGGGCTTTGGTTCCCCTGGACAAAAATTCCAATTAAAATATGGTTCTCTGCATCATGGTCTCTCAGTTTTGGGGGCAGTGGCTTGCCCTGTGACCTCAATTCTATGGTAGATCTTTAGGAGAGTTGTTGATTTTCAGCTGCTGCCGCTTCTTTTCTTTCCTTTTTTTTTTTTTTT
>NW_006921734.1:8371601-8380959 GCF_000298275.1 Orycteropus afer afer
AAAGATTATTTCAGGACAATAGTTTCAGGGGTTCCTCCACTCTCCAGAAAGTCTAGTGTCCATGTTGTTGTTGTTGCTATGTGCCGTTGAGTTGGACCTGACTCATAGTGACCCCTCCTTGGGTTTCTGAGGAGATATCACTATAGAATTAGATTGTCCAACCTGCCTTCCTAGGAGTGGCTGGTGAGTTTGAACCTCCAGCCTTAAGGTAAGCAGTCAAGTGCCTTAAGCACTATGCTACCAGAGCGTCCATAAGAATTTGAAATTCTGATCAGAATTCTATGGGATCTTGATCAGAATGTTTGGTAATGGTAGCCAGGCACCATCCAGTTCTTTTGGTCTCATGGCAAAGAAGGCAGTTGTTTATGGAGACAATCTGCTATATACTCCATATCCTCCTCTTCTTTCTTTTTTTAAACACATTTTATTGAAATATAAATCATGTACAGTGAAATATACAAAACTAAGTGACATGGGTTAATGCTTCCTCCTCTTATTTCTGACTCTCCTTCCTCTGTTGTTCCAGGTGAATAGAGACCAATTATTGTGTCTTAGACTGCTGTGTGCAAAGTTTTAAGACCTTAGGCACTACACAGCAAACTAGGAGGGAAAACAGAAACACTAAACATGTTATTAGGCAAATTACTTCAGATGTTCCCTGAAACCATGACCCTGACTGAATCTCCAAACCAAGGAACCAAATCCCATGAGGTTTTTGTTTTTCATAAGCAGCCTCAGTAACTACTCTTTTTGTTGTTGTTGTAAATATCTATTATACAACTTCTGCCAATTCAATTTTTTATAGGTTATAACTTATTGACATCAATTAAAATAATCAGCTATGCAACCCTACCCTTAATCAGTGTGATTTTTCCATCACCATTAGCCTCCCCCCCCCTTCACCTCCCTCCTGCTCCTGTTGTTATTGTTTTTAGGTGCTGTGGAGTCATCTCTGACTCATAGTGACCCTATGCACAGCAGAATGAAATACCACCTGGTCCCACGCCAGCTCTGCAATCCTTGCTGTACTTGAGCTCATTGCGGCAGCCACTGTGTCAATCCATTTCATTGAGGGCCTTCCCCTTTTTCCTCCACCCTCCACCTTACCAAGCATGACATCCTTCTCCAGGGAATGGTCCCTTCTGATAACATGACCAGAGTAGGTGAGATGAAGTCTGGCCATTCTCACTTCCAAGGAGCATTCCAGCTGCACTTCCTCCAGACCAGATTTGTTAGTTCTTTTAGCAGTCCATGGTACTTTCAGCATTCTTCACCAGCACCACAGCTCAAAAGCATCAATTCTTCTTCAGTCTTCCATATTCATTGTCCAGCGCTCACATGCATATGAGGCTATTGAAAATATCATGGCTTGTGTCAAGCTCACCCTAGACCTCAAGGAGACATCTTTGGTCTTCAGCATTTGAAAGAGGTCCTTTGCAGCCGACTTGCCCAGAGCTATACATTGTGTGATGTCCTGACTGCTGCTTCCATTGGCATAGAGTGTAGAACCAAGCAATGTGAAGTCTTTGACAATCTCAGTCTTCTCTCCATTTATTGTGATGTTGCTTATAGGTCCAGTTGTGAGGATTTTTGTTTTCTTTATATTGAGATGTAATCCATACTGCAGACTGTATTATTCCATCTTCATCAGTAAGTGCTTCAAGTCATCATCACTTTCAGCAAGCAAAGTTGTATCATCAGTGTATCACAGGTTGTTAATGATTCTTCCTCCAATCTTGATGCCACATTCTTCCTCATATAGTCCAGCTTCTTGGATTATTTGCTCAGTGTACAGATTGAATAAGTATGGTGAAAGGATATAAGCCTGATGTACTCCCTTCTTGACTTTAAACCATGTAGTGTCCCCTTGTTCTGTTTGAATGACAGGCTCCTGGTCTATGTACATGTTCCTCATGAGTACAATTAAGTGTTCTGGAATTCCCATTCTTCTCAATGTTATCCACAATTTATATGATCCACACAATCAAATGCTTTTGCATACTTAATAAAACACAGGTAAACATCTTTCTGGAATTCTTTGCTTTGAGCCAAGATCCATCTGACATCAGCAATGATATCTTTTGTTCCATGTCCTCTTCTGAAGCCAGCCTGTACTTCTGGAAGTTCTCTGTCAATATACTGTTGCAATCACTTTTGAATTATCTTCAGTAAGATTTTACTTTCATATGAAATTAATGATATTGTTCTGTAATTTCCACATTCTGTGGGATCCCCTTTCTTTGGAATGGGTACAAATATGGATCTCTTCCAGTCAGTTGGCCAGGTAGCTGTCTTTCAAATCTCTTGGCATAACCAAGTCAGTGCCTCCAGAGGGGCATCCATTTGTTGAAAATCTCAATGGATATTCTGTCAATTCCTGGAGCCTTGTTCTTTGACAATTCTTTCAGTGCAGCTTCAACTTCTTCCTTCAGTACCAGTGGTTCTTGAACATATGCTACCTCCTTAAATGGATGAAGATCTACCAGTTCTTTCTGGTACAGTGACTCTGTGTATTCCTTCCATCTTCTTTTGATGCTTCTTTCATCATTCAATATTTTGCCATAGAATCTTTCAATATTGCAACTCGAGGCTTAAATATTTTCCTCAGTTCTTTCAGCTTGAGAAATGTCAAGCATGTTCATCCCTTCTGGTTTTTTAACTCCATGTCTTTGCACATTTCATTATAGTATTTGGCTTTGTCTGCTCGAGCTGCTCTTTGAAATCTTCTGTTCAGCTCTTTTATCTTGTCATTTCTTCCATTTGCTTCAGCTGCTCTTTGCTCAAGGGCAAGTTTCAGAGTCTTTTCTGACATCCATTTTGGTCTTTTCTTTTTTTCCTCATCTTTTTAGCGACCTCTTGCTTTCTTCATGGATGATGCTCTTGATGTCATCCCACAGTTCTTCTGATTTTTGGTCATTGGTGTTCAATGCATCAAATATATTTTTTAGATAGTCTCTAAATTAAGGAGGGATATATTTCAGGTCATATTTCGGCTCTTGTGAACTTGTTTTAATTGTCTTCAACTTCAACTTGAACCTGTATATGAGCAGTTGATGGTCTGTTCCAAAATCAGCTCCTGGCCTTGTTTTGGCTGAAGATATTGAGATTTTGCATTTCCTCTTGCCACAGATGTAGTCAATCTGATTCCTGTGTACTCCATCTGGAGAAGTCCATGTGTATAGCCACCATTTGTATTGTTGAAAAAAGGTATTTGTGATGAATAACTTGGTCTTGCAAAATTCTATCATGCAATCTCCATCATTATTTCTGTCACCAAGGCTGAATTTTCCAACTACCAGTGATTCTTCTTTGTTTCCAACTTTTGCATTCCAGTCACCAGTGATAATTAACACATTTTGATTGCACATTTGGTCAATTTCAGACTGCAGAAGTTGATAAAAATCTTCAATTTCCTCATCTTTGGCTTTGGTGGTTGGTGTATAAATTGGAATAATAGTAGTATTAACTTGTCTTCCTTGTAGGCATATGGATATTATCCTATCACTGACAGCATTATCCTTCAGGACAGATCTTAAAACATCCTTTGTGATGATGAATGCTGTGCCATTCCTCTTCAAATTGTCATTCCTGGCACAGTAGATCATATGGTTGTCTTATTCAAAATGGCCAAAACCTGTCCATTTTCAGCTCACTAATGCCTAGGATATCAATCTTCATGTGCTCCATTTTATTTTTGAAAACCTCCAATTTTCCTAGATTCCTACTTCGTACATTCCATACTCCAATTATTAAAGGATGCTTGCAGCTGTTTCTCCTCAATTTGAGTTGTGCCACATCAACAAATGGGTCATGAAAGCTTTACTTTATCTCTATCAGTGAGGTTGGTTGTACTCTGATGATGCAGCTCTTTTCCAGTCATATTTTGAGAACCTTCTGACCTAAGGGGCTCCTCCTCCTGCACTGTATTGGGCAATGTTTCTGGGCTATTCATAAATTGTCCAGTAATGTATCAGACAGTGTTTCTCTGCTATTCATAAGATATTCCCTGGCCAATTATTTGAGAAGTGGATAGATTCTTCCTTCTTCCTAGTCTGTCTTAGTCTGCAAGTTGTGTTGAAACCTGTGCACCATGTGCATCCTGTTGGCGTTTGAAACACCGGTGGCACAGCCTCAAGCCTCACAGCAACATGCAAGCCTCTGCAGTATAACAAACTGACAAATAAGTTTGTCTCTGTTAGCTGTTTGGAATTTCTCTGCCCTCTCCTTACCTGGATCCCTGGTGCTGCTCTCTCTGTCATCCCCCTGGCTTTTCTTTCCTCCACTTTCTTGCCTCTTGGGGGTGGGGCCTGTGTCTCTCCCCTTACCTGGATCCCTGCCACTGCTCATTCTGTCATCCCCCTGCAGGTCCCTCCTGCTCCTGGTAACCACTAATAAGCATTTACATTTCTTTGTCTTTTTGTGTCAGTGAGGTCATACAATATTTGTCCTTTTGTGATTGACTTATTTTGCTCACCATGTTTTCAAACTCCATTCATACAGTAGCATATATCAAGACTTCATTTCTCCCACTTGTAGACCAGTATTCAAGCAGATATATATGTACCACATTTTGTTTATCCATTCATCTGTTGATAGGCATTAAGGTTATCTCCACTTTTTGGATCTTGTGAATAGGGCTGCAGTGAGCATTGGTGTATAATGAGTCTCTGCTTTCAGGACTTTTGGGTACGTACCTGGGAATGGAATTTGCTGTGTTTTATAGTAGTTCTATTTTTAATTTCTTTAGGAACTGCCATGTGGTATTCCATAGCAGCTGTACCATTTTGCATTCCATCAGTAATGGATAGGCAGTCCAATTTCACCACCTCCCCATCCTCATCAACACTTACTATCTTTTTCTCTGTTTTTAATCTTAGCCTGCTTTTCCTTTCAGGTATCAACTTGCTTGTACATAGAAACTCTGCTGGGTTTTGTTGACCTTGTACCCTGAAACTCCATTAAATTCCTCTATTAGCCCTAGAAACATTCTTGTGGACTCTTTGGGATTTCTATATATAGGACCATATCACCCTTAAATAATTTTACTTCTTCTTTTTCAATCTGGATATCTTTTATTTCAGCTTCTTTCTTTTCATTAGGTTAGGAGGGATAACTTCCAAGATCTTTATATGTTGCAGTAGAAAATGAAAGTAGCCAGGGAAACTTTTAGGGTAATGGAAGTGTTCTAAAATTATACACAACTATATAAATTTACTCTACATTTAAAATGAGCAAATTTTATGGCATGTGAATTTTACTTCATTAAAACTATTTGAAGAAACTCAGGAAGTGGTGGTAGAAGAATGGGAGAAATTTCAGATAGATTGAGGAGAGCTATGAAAGCAGAGAAAGTTTGTACCTTCACTTCCAGACCAACACAGAGTGACCACAATAGAGAAGAAATGATGAGGTTTTGGCATATTTGGGCAGAGAACATGCTTGAGGTTGCTTCTCCTTCTTCAAGAATTCCTTAGCTGGGTATCATGAAGAAAGATTCAGAATTTCAAATTACATTTTATGGAGGATTCAGAACAGAATGGAGCTAGAACCAATGACATTGTTGTGGTGAAGACGACTTTGCCATATAGCAGAGGCCACAGCTTGGCCAGACTAAGAGTGGACAGAGGGAGAAAGCAGAGTAGACCCAGAAGACTAAATGCACATGCAGAAGCTGAGGTGACAAAGTATGAAGTTAGGAGTGAGAATCACCTAACAGGCTGAGACAACACACTATGAGTTACACAGTTTGAACCAACATTCTGGAAGCAGATGTAGCAAGGGAAGAAACTGACAGACCTGATAATATTAACTCCCTGCCTTATGTATTCTATACCTCCTCTCCATCTGACCTCAGCCAGAGATGGATTGAGCTCCTGCCCCTCCAACTCCATCAGCATATGTGAACTTTATCCTGTTCTTGGAATCTATATTGTGAAGGAGGAAGAGAGTCCTTGAGAGTTTGAATTCACTGAATATTTTCCTGAAAGGGACTGTTGGATAAAGAGAGACCATTTTGAACCAGAAGAGAATGATTCACCTTTAATTGGCATTTTGATGCTCTACCTCCACCACACCCCCAGCCATATGTTATAATTGGGACTTGGCAGGAAGCTTAGTGTATTTGTAGAGTAATGAGGACATTTTGCTTATATTTTACATTTTAGCTGTAGTCTGTAATTTCTGACATGTCACCACCACAACTGTATCAGCTATGACCTGTTTCTAACCAAAGTAGAATTTCCAATTGAAGAGATGACTGTCACATAACATGTACCTGAATATAAATATGAAAAAGGTGTTTTATTTCTTTTACATGAGGAAGTTGAGTGGTTCTTTGTGAAAATTTGTAGCATATTTGTCCTATTTGTCAATACTTGTGTATATTTCACTTCTGCTTAAAAGAAAAAATTGGTTAAGTTGACCTAGGTTTTCAACAGTGGGGTACTGTGACTATTTCTCCCAGTTCCAGTCAAGTGGGTGGTCAACATTCTGTCCTAGGCTTGTCATGTTCATCTCTAAATAACTCTAAACTTATTTTTGTTGTCATTACTGCTTTATATCTTCTTCCTCTTCTCTACATAGTCCTCATGTTTCATTTTCTACTAGGTCCAACTTGTATTCCTTCCTCCATGAATCCACCATTTGACCCTCTATCACATATTTCTTAGAATGGTGATTTAACTGTATTTCATATCTTGATCTAAAATTTCTCCCAACTAAATGATAAGGTCCACAACATAGAATTTACATCCTGTAATGAATGCACACAGTCTTGTCCATTGTTTAGTATCAGTCAAATGTGAGTTTCTACATTGCTTTGTAGCTATATGACCTTGAACAAATATGTTAGATTCTCTTAGTCTCAGTTTCCTCATGGGATTGTTGTGAAGACTAGTAAGGTTATACATGTGAAGAGTTGAGTTAAGTGTATATATAATTCCTGGCATACAAATAGTCAATAAATGGCAGCTATCACTAGCCAAAGGAGCCTTGCTGGTGCAACAGTTAACTGAAATATTGCCAGTTTGAACTCACTCAGGGGCTTCGTGGGAGAAAGACCTGATGATCTGCTTACACAAAGGTTACAGGCAACAAAACCCTATGGAGCAGTTCTGCTCTGTCACATGAGTTCACTATGAGTTGAAGATTGACTTCAAGGCACCTAACAACAACAACAACAATTTCACTAGAAAAGGCATCCCTGGGTGGTGAAAACTGTTAAGCACTCAGCTGCTAACCAAAAGATTGGTGGTTTGAATCCACCCAGAGATACCTAAAAGAAAAGCCTAGTGATCTACTTGCAAAAGATCACAACCATTAAAAACCTTATAGAGCACAGTCCTACCCTGAGTTGGAATCAACTTGACAGTAACTGGTTTTGTTTTGTTTTGATATCACTAGAAAAAGATCCTTGAGGGTAGTGATTGTGTCTTTGCTCCTTCTTATTGGCTTTACCTTCAAAATATATTCAGGTCTAACCATTGCTCACCAGCTTAGTTGCTACCAGCCCCTACCTGATCCTGGTCATTATCTTTTGCCCCAGAGTGTTACAGAACCTCTTGAGAGCTCTCCCTGATTCTCTTTTTGGCTGGCCTGAAATTGATCCTTCACACAAAGACCAGAGTTATTGAGCTGTAGAGTGATGTGATCCTGTTGTTGTTGTTGTTGTTTGCCGTCGAGTCGGCCCCGACTCATAGCGACCCCTCCTTGGGTTTCCGAGGCAATATCACTACGGAAGTAGGATTGCCCAACCTTCCTTCCGAGGAGTGGCTGGTGGGTCCTAGTAGAACTTAAAACCTTTCAGTAGCTTATTTCACTTTGAGTAAAGCTCAAATTTTCATTTATTTATTATTATTATTTTGTCACTGTGATTTGGGTGAAAGTTTACAGAGCAAATTGGTTTTCCATTCAACAATTCATACACGTTCTGTTTTGTGACATTTACTGCAATCCCTGCACTGTAATATCATTCTTCCTATTTCCTTCCTGTGCCCACCCCTTCCCTTCATTTTTCCTTCCCATCTCCTCTCACCTGCCTAGTTCTATCCCTGGGCAAATGCTGTCCTCTTGATCTCATGTGCTTGATTTTACTAATGAGTGCATACCCTCCTTCTAGGCCTATCATTTGAGTCACAAGGGTTAAGTTCAGTTCCTAGCTTGAAGAACCATAGTCTTGGGAGTTCCACCAGTCTTCATCAGACTAGTCACTCTGGTCTTTTCCATGTTTTGAGTTTATTCCACATTCACCCCTACTGTATCTGGGTCCTCTTATGATTCCTTTCAGAGCAGTCAACAGGGTTAGCTGGGCACCATCTAGTCCTTCTGGTCTCAGGGTCATGGAGGCTCTGATTCACATGCTCCATTAGTCTTTTGGACTAATTTTTTCCTGCATCTTTGATTTTCTTCACTCTTCTTTGGTCCAGATGGGGAAAGACCAATAGTTACACCTTACATGGCCTCTCACAAGGTTTTAAAACCCCAGTTGGTATTCACCAAGAGAGGATGTCGAACATTGTCTTTGTGGATTATGTTATGCCAATTGGCCTTAGTGTCCCCTGAGACTATTGTCCTGAGCCTCCATTACCAATGACTCATTCCTTCATGAGTGTTTGGTTATGACTAAGATATTTTCATAATTCTGTCCCCTGTATAAGGGGCTCTGGTGGTGCAGTGGTTAAGGTGTTTGGCTGCTAACCAGAGGTTGGTGGTTTGAACTCACCAGCTGCTCCACAGAAGAAAGATGGGGCTGTCTGTTTCCATAAAGATTTACAGCCTTAAAAACCAAGTGGGGGTTGCTATGAGTCAGAATCGACTTGATGGCAGTGAGTTGAGTGAGTCCCCTGTATGCTCTACTACATTCATGGATGCATTTGTAGCACATATAGAGAGAAAACTCACTGCTGTCATGTCGATTTTGACTCATAGCAACCCTTCCTTGGGTTTCCGAGGGCATATTGCTATGGTAGTAGATCGCCCAACCTTCCTTCTGAGGAGTGGCTGGTGGGTTTGAACTGCCAGCTTTCTGGTTAGCAGTCAAATGCCTTAGGTACTACACCACTAGAGCTCCCACATATAGAGAGAGCCTATGTATATTCATCAAAACTATACATATTTGTGAGTGTATTCCCATTTGCCTTCCAACCCGTGTTCAGATTGAGTGTCTATCTATGTATCTACTTGTGAATTATTATTACTATTATTACGTGATTGTGCATGTAATAGTATTCACTTTGGTTGTTTTTAACTCTTGTGCTCCTCCTATGTCTTCCACTGCTTTGATCATTTTGTGTTGACCTCTCCCTTATTGTATATTGCCTTTCCCTTCACTAAACTTAATACATGTCTACCCTCTAGTTGG
>NW_006921734.1:8381174-8396729 GCF_000298275.1 Orycteropus afer afer
TGCCCAACCTTCCTTCCGAGGAGTGGCTGGTGGGTTTGAACCGCCAGCCTCCTGGTTAGCAGTCAAGTGCCTTAGGCACTATGCTACCAGAGCTCCCTTTGCAGTAGTAGTCTCATATAATAATTGTCCTTTTGTGATTTCCCTAAGCATAATGTCCTCTAAATTCGTCCGTGTTATGAGGTGTTTTGCAGATTGAGTATTATTCTTCTAACATTGAGTAGTATTCCATTGTGTGTACGTGTCACAGTTTGTTTATCCATTCATCCGTTGATGGATACTTAGATTTTTTTCCCTCTTTTGGCTATTGTGAATAATGCTGATGAACATGGCTGTGTATATATATATGTCTGTTTGTGTCATGGTTCTTATTTCTCTAGTATATATACTTAGTAATGGGATTGTTGGATAGCACAGTATTTCTATTTCCAACTTCTTAAGGAAGTGCCATACCATTTTCAAAGCAGTTGTACTATTTTACAATCCCTCCAGCAATGTATGAATGTTCCAGTCTCTCCACACTCTCACCAGCATTTATTGTTTTCTTTTTTTGAACTTTAGTATTAATGCTGGGACAAGATGATATCTCAGTGTTGTTTTTATTTGCATCTTTCTAATAGCTAATGATGATGAAAAGCTCAAGTCTTTTTAAGGACTGCTTACCACACTAACTCTTTGACCTCATCTTCTATCACTTTCCCCATAAATCATGCAATTTGTGGCCACATTGACTTCCTGCTTTCTGAACTGCACCAAGAAGATATCAATCGATCTTAACACTTTCATACTTCTTCATCTACACTACTGCCTCGCTCATATTTTTCAAATCTCTGCTCAAATTTCACCTTATCTGAGAGGCCTTGCCTCACTACCTGTTTTAAATACCATCTTTCACCTTGTCAACAACTCCTTAAGTTCCTTCTTTGTTTTTTTCTCCATTATACTTATCATTCTCTGATGTACTATATTTTCATTTGTTAATTTGTTTTCTGTCTCCACTGAAAATAGACCCCATGTGGATAAACATTTTTTTTTTATTGCTCTATTCCCAGTGTAAAATGAGGATGGAGTATGCTTAATAGTCATAAGTTGAAAAGTCATTCAAATGTGTTGGCAATAAAAATGATGATGAGATATTTCAATATGAAAATCTGAGCAATAATCCCCACACTTTCAGCATATTTTTAACAAAATTAAGGACATTATTTTTAAGTTTTGACTATGTTAGAGGGAGTATAGTCGTTATATGTTGCTGTTGTTGTGTGCCATCGAGATGATTTTGGCTCATAACAACCCCAGTGACCAAGTCGAGCCACCCTATAGAGTTCCCTAGGCTGTAATATTTATGGGACAGATCACCAAGTCTTTCTCCCACAGAGCTTCTGGGTGGGTTTGGACCTCTAACCTTTCAGTTAGCAGTATAGCACTTAACCATTATGCCACCTGAGTTCCATATATTGAGTATGTTACCATTTTCCATTGAGTATATTGTCATTCACTGTGTAGAGATCACAGAGTTCCTGTTTGGAGCTGGTAGACATTGTTGGTATAATGATTGGAATCCATTGCTAACTGTTTTGGCAGGTTTAGCAGATAACCTACAGGATTCCCAGTTAAATTGAAATTTCCATTGAATAATAAATAATATTTTAGTGTATGTGTGTTTCAAATATTGAATGGAACATATTTTCATTAGTTATCTAGTGTGACTATAACAGAAATATACCACAAATGGATGGCTTTCACAAACAGAAATTTATTTTTTCACAGTTTAGGAGGCCAGAAGTCCAAATTCAGAGCACTGGCTCTAGGGAAAGACTTTCTCTCTCTGAAGGCTCTGAGGAAGGGTCTTTTTCTCTTCAGCTTCTGCTCCCTTGTTCCTTGGAGATCTCTATGTGTCTTGGCATCTATTTTACCCCATCTCCTTTCTATTTGCTTATTTAACCTTTGTATATCTCAAAAGAGATTGACTCAAGAAACATTCTACACAAATCCTGCCTCTTTAACAAAACAAAGACAACCTGTTCTCAAATGGGATTATAGCCACAGGCATGGAGGTTAAGATTTACAACACAAATTCTGGGGGGAACATAATCCAATCACTAACAATATTTCTATTAAAAAATAATTGTTTATCAGAAATGAAAATTTAATTGGCCATCTGTATTTTATCTGGAACTATAACTACTAGCATGAAGTTCCTGCCTATCTGTCACAGAGTTCTGAAAGTTTTCTCCCTTTTCCAAATCAAAATCAGCCAACAGTAGCCAGGCCATCTTGTCCTGTGCTTTGCTTTTTATGTATTTTACCACTAGAGGGATTATTTCACTTTTCTTTTTGGCTATTTCTAGAAAGTAAAGACAAAATATAAGACAGATTAAATAAGAGCCCTTTCTTTCCCCTGGCTCTCATAAAATAGACAATAGAGGACAAAAAGTTTAATTAGAATTTGATTTTGTGAGAGAGCTTTGAATAATGAGTTACCCTTTCTAGTGAAATGACTCACTTGTCTGAATTGTCTTTTAACTCACCATCATGAAATAACAGATGGCCTGGTGTGGAGTGAGCTCATAGAACTCTGTTTATAGGGAAACCTATGCCAAGGGCTGTGTTTGTTTCTTGTTTCTAATTATACATTTCGTGGATATATTTTGAAAATTTCCAGTGGTGATATTATTACGTTGAAGGTTTGTTTGATTTGTAATCTTCATGGCTTGTATGGACATAGCATGTAAATTCTTGGTTGTAACACGGTTCTAGGTTGATGAGCTCTGGTGGAATAGTGCCTAAGGCATTTGACTGCTAGCCAGAAGACTGGCGGCTCAAACCCACCAGCCATTCCTGGGAAGGAAGATTGGGCAATCTACTTCCATAGATATACCGCCTCTGAAACCCAAGCAGGGGTCATTATGAGTTGTATTCGACTCGATGGCAGTGAGTTTGGTTTTGGTATTGTTGTCTTAGACTTGACATATTTCATTTCTTTCTTCTTATTATTTTTTAAATTTGGTAACACTGAAATTTATTTAAGACAGCAAGGGTAAAATATAAGAGTTCAATAATAAAGTAACTGCTGAAATTTTATACAATCATACACATTGTATTTTGCTATATAAAAGTCTAGGGGGGAAATGGAAAAAATATTTTCAATTAGGTGTTTGAAACAATTTGTATTTTTTCTTCTGAAAAGGCTGTATCTGTCCTCTGGCATTTAAGAGATGGATCTCCATGATTCTTCACCTAGATTTATGGTTTGGTTCTTACAGAGTACAGTACCAGGAATCTGAAAGGTGATGCATAGCATTTCCTTATTAGGGGCCACATTTCTTAATACATGAATCGAACTGCATGCCTCCAAGGAGATACTTAACACAGCTCTTGCTTGCTGCCCAACATCCTGAGCAGGATTAGCATCTTTGGAAAAGCTGTAACAGTGCACTATTGGTAGAAGCTCACTGTGGCAAGGCAGCCCATCTAAAAGTGATTTGAAGGCACTGAGAGACTCTATAGCCTTTGCTGGCAAGTTCATAACAATGTGCACAGTGTTTTCTTTCTTTTAACAGTGGTCCCAACTGTTGCATTAACTCTTCTCTGACTAGTCCTTGGAAGAAGTCTTTCCCATTTAAGTTGAAGACTTTTACCTTTTGGTTCACTTTATTTAATTTACAGTTGCACAACAGCCATTTATGGGATTCAGGTTTGAGATCATTGGCAAACACGGTGCACTTATTCTTTGCTACTGGAATGACAAAAGGCCCAATTCCAGCAAAAACATCAAATTGGACATCCCCAGGTTTGAGAAGTTCTGTGATATGGCTGTGTTCTGTAGAGAGATGAGGATTCTGATAGACTTTTGAGAAATCAAATTCATAGTTGTAGCTGTTTTCTCAAACCTTGGTCACCATGTTCTCCTCTCCAGACAGCACTTCCATTTGGAAATTTTGGTGAGTATTGTTAATATCATTGATTTTATTTATTGTTGAGGTGATTCCTGGATGTTTGTCTATCATAATTTGGCCAATTAAATGTTTGGAAGATAGTTTATTTTCTCGAAGTTTCAGGTGGGCAATATGTCCAACTCTGTTAAATCCTGAAGTTACATCTTGGCCTTCGGGAAGCACAGCTCTCAAGATTTCTTCTGACTTAAAGTTTTCATAGGTTAGTTCCAAATCATATTTAGATTCCTCATGCTCTGGTGCCTCTTGGAAACAGATGTTGGTGGAGGGTTGGCTCTTGGTGACATTGACACATTTCATTTCTTTGAAGATTTAATACACCTTAGCTAATAGATTTTATTTATATTTCTTATTTTAACCCCAGACTGAAGCATCATCAGTTGATAGGTTCCTGAGTCACTGAATCTGACAAGGCATCTCACTTCATCCCAAATGCTTTAAGTGGTGGGCTACTGGATTTCAAAGGCCATTTCACTCAATGAGCACAGATGGGTTTCTTATGCAAAGTCTCTTATGTGTTGCTTTTTTTAGTTCTTGTATTTGGCCCATAAACTATTTCTAGTTTTGACTTTCTAAAGATAAGTAGAACTCTGGGAGGAAATTGCATTCTTAGCATTATTAGACTAAAGTTAAGGGCAAACATTTATAAAGAACGTAAATATTAAAAGAGCAGGCAGTATGGTGTAGAGATTAAATAATATTTAGTTTGCTTTGTTCTCTTACCTTTCAAATTCTGCTTATTCAGAGGCGCCATATAAAGCAGCAACATTTATTATTGTGTACACATTGGGTTAGTAAGAAAGAAAATATACTTCTTGAAGAATATCAAGTGTTTTGCATCTGTGTCCTCAAGGCTATTTTCCTCCCAGTTCAATAACAATAGTAATAGTTATGATAATAATTATAGTTGATAATTTTAAGCATGTATTATGTACTAGGGATTTTTATACAATATTTCCATATCCTTTACATTCATGGAAAATTGTGACCATGTTGGTAAAATTTTTCCACTAGATTGTAAACTCTTCATTAACACTGACCATCTTATTTATCTCTGAAATCCTGGTATCTATTATGGTGTCTGACTCATTGTATTTTTCTAGTAGGTGGAGAATAAATAAATGAATGAGAAGACTACTTTATTTAGAATGTTAGAAGAGAATAATATTTATTGGAGCAGTCATGGTATACAGTTAATTAATTTTTATTGTATTTTAAGAATATTTGTATTATTTTCCTATTTAATATAATATTTCATATATACTAAACACTATCTGGTATATATGTGTATAGATAGAAAGGTGATCCAACAGAATATGGAAATTATTGAACAATATCATTAATATCATACACAAGCAAAATTTTGCTGAAGATAATTTAAAAATGGTTTCTTCAGTATATTCACAGGAAACTTCCAGAAATACAACTGATTCAGAAGAGGGCATGGAGCAAGGGATATCATTGCTGATGTCAGATGGATCTTTGCTGAAAACAAAGAATACCACAAAGATGTTTTCTGTGCTTTATTGACTATGCAGATCATGCAGATCAATGTTATGGGCAATATGCGAAGAATGGGAATTCCAGAACATTTAATTGTGCTCATGAGGAACCTATACATAGACCAAAAGGCAGTCTTTGAACAGAACAAGGGAACACTGCATGGTTTAAGAAAGGTGTGCATACTTTCACCATGCCTACTCAATCTGTATGCTGAGCAAATAATTTGAGAAGGTAGATGTTGTAGTTAAGGTTGTATGTCAACTTGGCTGGACCTGGTTGAGTGGCTGGGCAACTGGTGGTAGTTATTCCTTATGATGAGACTGGCAATCAACTCTATAGTGGGATTGACCACAAACAGCTGAGTAGATGTTTTAGGGATGTGGTCTGCTTCTCGTATGTAAGAAGCAGCTTTGGGAATGGTCTCTAGTTTAAGGCTATACCCTCCATGTAGCCAAGTCATTGTGTAGTAGCCTGCCATGCTCTGCTGATCTTGGGACTTTTGATGGACTTGAATTAGTGGCCTGCAGTGTTGTTTGGTAACATTGGGACTGTGCCTTTTTACTTGTCAGCCTTGGGTTTGTCAGCCTCGGCAACCACAGCTATCTAAGTGAAAAAAAAAGCCTCCAGCTTCAGTGGACTGGGAGAGCAGGAGGCAGAGATGAAGTCCAAAGTTGAAGAGCTTTCGCCTAGCCCTTAGAGCTTGAAATTTTGAACTCAGACTTAATCCCTGAAAACTGTAAGAGAATAAACTCCTGCTTGTTAAAGCCATTCTACTTGTTGTATTTTCTGTTAGAGCAGCACAGAGGTAACCAGAACAGTAGACTATATGAAGAATAGTGCATCAGGATTGGAGGAAGACTCATTAACAACCTGTGATATGCAGAGGACATAATCTTGTTTGCTGAAAGTAAAGAAGACTTGAAGAATTTACTCATGAAGATCAAGGACAACAGCCTTCAGTATGGATTAAACTCCAACATAACGAAAACAAAAGTCTTCACAACTGGACCAATAAGCAATATCATAAAAACGGAGAAAAGATGGAAGTAGTCAAGGATTTCATTTTACTTGGATCCACAATCCACAGTCAAGAAATCAAATAATGAATTGCATTGGGCAAATGTGCTGCAAAAGACCTCTTTCAAGTGTTAAAGAGCAAAGATGTTGTTTTTAAGACTAAGATGCATCTGTCCCATTTTCAATTGCCTCATATGCATGTGAAAGTGGACAAATGAATAAAGAAGACTGTAGAAGAACTGATGTATTTGAGTTATGTTGTGGGCGAAGAATGTTGAATATATCCTGGATTGAAAGAAGAATGAACAAATCTGTCTTAAAAGAAGTACAGTCATAATAGAATGCTCCTTAGAAGCAAGGATGGTGAGATCTTTGTCTCATGGACTTTGGACATGTTACTAGACCCTGGAGAAGGATATCATGCTTGGTAAAGTAGAGCGTCAGAGGAAAAGAGGAATATCCTCA
This sequence comes from Orycteropus afer afer, assembly GCF_000298275.1. Lineage (NCBI taxonomy): Eukaryota > Metazoa > Chordata > Mammalia > Tubulidentata > Orycteropodidae > Orycteropus > Orycteropus afer. The sequence continues at coordinate 8,388,113 of NW_006921734.1, forward strand.
ATGAGATGGGTAGACCCAGTGGCTGCAATGACTGAGCTGAAGCATGGCAATGATTGTGGGGATTGCATGGGACTTGGCAGGGTTTCATTCTCTTGTGCGTAAGGGCAGTATGAGTCTGATCCAACTTGATGGCAGCTAACAAGAACAGCCACGGCTTCAAGGGAGAAAGATCTGTCAGTCTGCTTCTGTAAAGATTATAGCCAAGAAAACCCCTAGTTCTACTCTGTTACATGGGGTTACTATGTGTCTGAATCTATCCAACAGTATGTAACAACTACAACATACAAAAACATACAAAAGAAATCTCAGTTTGTTGTAATCAATTGCTAGAAGACTATTTTATTCACATATGCTTTAAGAAAAAAAGTGTTCATAGAGTTAATAGGTTTAATATATTATTATTAAACCCATTAATAGATTTTGTCTTTACTAGGCTTCTTGATACATCTGCTACATATTGGAAATTTTTGACTGGAGAAGCATCCATGTGTTTTCAGTATGCTTTCATCTGACCTAAAAGTCTTCTGATCCATTTGGCAGATTAGTTCCCAATGGATTCCAATTGTTATCTAGATTTTTAAATTGCTCACACTATTCAGATTCAGATAAAAAGCTACACAGGGATGTAAATGTTACCAGAAAATAGGCCTACTATGTAAGAAACTCTTGGTGTTCTACTTGCAAGCAGAAATTACTCTTTCAAGTGCTATGGGCCTATACTTCTTAACTGATTAGATAATTGGGCTTTTGCTAGAAATTTAAGTTATTACATTTCACACTCCCATTATTTGGAAAATGTAATAGGGCTTAATAATGACAATGAACCCAATCTGTAGTATCATGCTTACTGAGCCTGTAACAAAGTGCAGTGTCCTGTACCAGGAATTCTGGGAGTTATAAGAGAGCACAGCCTGATACTGCCCTGTGCAATGGGGAATGAAATTTATAATGTAATAAATAAAAAAAACTTCATAGGGTAGAATATTAAATACTAAGTAAAACTAGTGATTTTGGGGAAGAATCTATCTCTTGATCAGTTTATTTGTATCTGCATTTATAAATATAAATAGAAGATTCAAAAGTTTCTTTTACTCTATAGTCTCTTGTGTAGAATAACTAGAGTTGTTAATATTAAATCTATTCACTGAAGTCAGGTGTAGATTTGTAATTGTTAGAAAATTTTGTGTTTGTTGGTTCACAACAAACAAGTACTTAACACTGTGTGTAAGTAAATGTACTTAGCACACAGTAACTGTTAATTGACATGATCTTGATAAAATACCACAGAAATTTTAAATAATTATGAGAACTAATATAAAATATATTAAACCAACAAAATTATGTCCAACATCTAGTGCTTAGAATAAATGGGCAAACCTTAGCCAATGTCTGACAAAAATTGCTTATTTTAAGTTGAACCAGTAGAGTCTAGTTTTGCCAACAATATCATCACCATAGCCTTACTCAAGATATTTTCCTGTAAATTATGGTCTCTAAAGTAATATTGAATCTGAGAATTTAATGACATGCACATGATGAAATGTTAGTTTCAATTGAGTCGGTGGGTTCTTCTTAAAACAATTTGCTATATGTCCACTTGATTAAGCTTTGTTCCAGACTTGAAATTCATGGTTATATGCAGCCACGTCTAATTTATTTTGCATTTATTAATTATACTTGAAAGCAAAATAGAAGATGGTAAGCTATAAAGACAAACTCTGTGTGTGTGTGTGTGTGTGTGTAGAGACAGAAAGAGAGTCTCTGGGTGGTACAAAGGCTTAACATGCTTGACTGCTAACCCAGAGACGCCTCTGAAGAAGAGTCTGATGATCTACTTCTGAAAAATTGAACCAATGAAAAGCCTATAAAGTATAGTTTTACTCTGACATGCATGGGATTCCTATGAGTTGGAGTTGACTCAATGGAAACTGTTTATATGAATGTATCTCTCTCTGCCTTCCTTTTTGTATAAATGTTTGTATTTTTCCAGAGAAATAATTAAGTCAAAGAGGAAATAGTCATTCATTCATAACATAGCTGCTCCTTTGGGAGCCCCAGCCGCCAGCTGCCGCTCCCCAGGCCAGTGAAAAGCCAATGGAAAGGAGTGAAGGGCTCAGAATCTGAAGCTGAGAGCCTAGAGACTGATAGCTGCTTGGAAGAGAAGCTCAGCAGCCTAGGCCATAGAGGAGGAGGGAGCAGCCACTTCTGCTGCAGCCTTGGCTGTGAGTTACCCCTGGTGGTGTAATGCCTAAGGCTATTTGACTGCTAACTAGGAGGTTGGCGGTTCAATTCCACCAGCACCTCCAAGAAGGAAGACTGGGCAATCTACTTCCTTAAAGATTCACTGCCTTGGAAACCCAAAGGGGTTTGCTGTGAGCTGGAATTGACTCAATGGCAGTGAGTTTGTTTTTCTTTTGGTTTACCCTTCCTCCTCCAACTTGGTTCCTGTAGGGCACTTGAATACAGCAGCAGCAGCAACCTCCCTCACCACCACCCTTTCCTGGGCCCTTCTGCTACTCGCCGGCCCTACCTGAAGGGCTCCCTCTAAATCTGCTTCAGTCACATTTCCCCCCGAAGAGCTTCAATGGTGGCTCCAAAGCTGGGGAAGGGACTGACAAGAGGCCTTCTGGAGAGCAGGCTGCTTCAGCCGCGAGCCCGATAGACATGGGTGTAGCTCTGCAGGACAGAAGATGGATCTGGGGAGGAAACTCAGGTTAATGAGCAGAGGAGTTGGACAGGAGATTTTTTTTATAAGGAGATAGTGAATAAGTAAGGGGCTCTGGTAGCATAGTGCCTAAGGCACTTGACTGCTAACCAGAAGGCTGTGGGTTCAAACCCACCAGCCATTCCTGGGAAGGAAGATGGTGCAATCTACTTCCATTGTGATACTGCCTTGGAAACCCAAGGAGGGGTCACTATTAGTCAGGTCCGACTTGAGGCACAACAACAACAACAACAAGATAAGTAAGATTATCTAGAGTGAGATAATTGATATGTAAGGAGTAAGTGGATTAATTGACACTGCCTTTACAATTTTTAAGTGGTAATTGACAGTAAGCTTATATTATTTTCTAACTGGCCAACTTAATGAACATTCTTATTATTTCTAATTGTTTTTCATTTAAATATATTGATTTTTCAAGGTAATAATATCATCAGAAATTATATATTTTCTCCTAGTTTTCAAAATTCACAGGTCTTATTTTACTTTCTTATTTGTTTCAGTTAAAAAGTCAAGGACAGAATTTGATTCTGAATTGAATATGGTTGTTCACTATATTCCAATGTTTGTGATGAAAACTTTCAGGAAAAACAAATAAAAAAAAATTAGGCACTAGACTGTTGCTGAAATATTAAAGGCTGGAGAGTACAAACTTGAGGTGAGAGGGGAATCATTGAGAAATGGGCTGCTGTTCTGTAGTTGTTTTATCCTTGTTTTTCCTTTTCTTTTCTTTTTGGGTGTACAGAACAAGACACTGAAAATTTGGGTTCTGCCTGGAAAGAGGATCGCTACATGGTATTAGAAGGCCAGTAGATGTGCCAGTGATCTCATAGTGCTGGAGACACAAAATGGAAGATTGAACAGCCTCTCAAAAATGGCTAGCTTTTGCTTAAAAACTTTGCTGAAGTATGAAACTGCATGTGGTAGGAGACAATATAATCTATTTTCTACTGGAGAGTCACAGTGTATATTACCAAATTAAATGCTTTGAGAAGTCACTCAGAAATGAGTCATTTAACTTTGGAATTTTCCAAGCTTATTTAAGGGGTTTTTCATTCATAGTAAGAACATTGTTTGTGAAGTACTAAACTAGAGTATATGTATATGTATTACAACACTTCATGTTAGATTCATACATGTTTTGGCTGTGAAATGTCTGAATACAACTGCTAAGACAAACACATCTATTAAATTCTATATCAGTTTATTTTAAGCACTAGTGGAAAAACAGATAATTAGATTATTAAAACAAATCCACTTTATTAAATGAGAATCCTGTGTGTTTTGACAATATAACAGGTATCCTTATTTATATTTTGTAATGAAAAACATTAATATCAAAGAAATGAATTAAAATTTGATGCTCTTTACTCATGATCTCAATCACTGTTCCATAGATTTATATAAACGATCTAGGAGAATACTCAGGGGATAAAGCTTTTAAGAATCACACAGTTGTCTCAAAGTTATTATATAATGGCATGAGGTACATTAATTTAGTCAGTTCTCATAAAAGTGCACTATGGGTGCATGACAGATATGACAGAAAAAAACTAGTTGCAGTAAAATAAATAGTAAAATAATTGCATAAAGTTGAATTTAACTGATTTAAATAGAAACAGGCAATGCATCAAAATAGACTTTGGGGATACAAAGTCAAGATACAAAAATAAATTTCATTTGTATACTAGCAATGACCAATCCAAAATGGACTTAAGAAAACAATTTCATGCATGATAGCACCAAAAAGAATAAAATGCTTAGTAATAAATCTAGTAAGAGAAGATTACTGAAAAATTATAGGGTATGCTAAAATAAATTAGAGAAGATACATATAAATAAAGAGACATCCCATGTTCATGAACTAGAAGATTTATTATTATTAAGATAGCAATTGCTCCTAGAATGATCTATAGATTTAACGCAGTCTTTCTCAAAATCCAAGCAGGGATTTTTTTTTTTCCTTGCAGAAATTGTCAAGCTGATCTTAAATTTCAATGAAAATTCAAATAACCTGGATTAGCCAAAACAATATAAAATAAAAAGTCAGAGGATTTATATTTATGATGAAGCTATGTTCAAGACATTGTGGTATTGGCATTGTGATAGATATTTAAATCATTTGACCAAAATAGAATCCTTAGAAAGAAAAAATTTACATTTATGATCACTTGATTTCTACAAAGTTATCAAAGTCGTTTAATGGAGAAAAGTAGTAACAAATGGCACTGAAATAATTAGACATCCATATGTAAAGAACAATAAAAAAAAAATTTAGGTCCTTACCTTACAGCATACCCAAATTTAACTCAAAATTCATCACAGACTTGACTGTACAGATAAACTATAAAATTTCTTGAAGAAAACACAGGAGAAGCTCCTTGTAACTTGAGGACAAACGAAGATTTCTCAGATCTGACATCAAAAACATGATCCATATAAGCAAACAATTGGTAAATTGGATCTCATCCAAATTAAAACCTTCTGCTCCTTAAATGAGACTGTTAATGAAATGAAAGACACAAACTGGTAGAACATATTTGCAAATCATATTTATGATAAATTATTTATAACCAGAAATACATAAAGAACTCTTACAATTGGAAGATAAGACAAACAATGTAATGAGGAAGAGGCTGGTGCAATTATTGTTTATGTTCTAGTTCTTCCATTCATTGATCGGTGGTGTTAAATAAATCAATAAACAAATGAGTGAATACATAAGGAAAAACAATCTAAGTTTCTTCACTGAAAGATACTAAGATATATAAGATATTAAGAAAGTTATAATCTTGTAAAGGAAATGAAAAATATGCATAAATTATTAGTTGAATACTTATTATTAATGTTTAAGTATAAAAACAATGTATAAGTGATGAAAAATGTTAAAAATAAAATAATAATAACATACAGAATTTAAAGTACTTTCACATATATTATCTCTTATGATATCTCATATGAGTCCCCTAATAGTGCTGTACCAAACCAAAAATCCACACTCACTTCCATTGAGTTGTTTCCTATTCACAGCGACCCCCATTGGGTTTCCCAGGTCCTAAAGTTTTACGGGAAGTAGATCGCTCATCTTCCTTCTGCTGAGCAGCTGTGGGTTTTAACTACTATCCTTCTGCTTAGCAACCAGATGCCTTATCCTCTATGCACCAGAGCTCCTTAATAATGATACAAGGTAGTCAAATATGTATAATATGTATAATACAGCTTTTCTTAATAAACAATCAGAATTCTGATAGATTGATTAATCCAGAGAAACTCAACCAAAAAATGAGGGCGCTTTAGTTAAACCCTAATTTTAGGTTCTAGGATACTTTTCATTGTAGCTGCCAACCCTGATTATACAGAGTATGAAAGATAATTAAAGAAACACCTAATATTTGAAAATCAAAAATTTAAGTTTTAAAATGAAATCAGTATTATTTTATGCCTGCTTTCATATATTGTTTTCTTTGGTTGCTACTTTAAGAATTTAAATAAGCTTAACTTAAACCAAAAAATATCCAGTATTGATTTTACTTGTAATGTGTTTTTCCATGCCTCTTCAGTTTTAAGTTTAAACTTAGCTCTGAATAGAGATATTAATCTGTTGGCTTACTGACTTTCTTTTGGTTAGCTTTTCATATAAAACAAGATTTGGTTGTAAGCATTTTGGGGCATTTTTTTTCCAGGACATTTTGAACTAGTTTAGGATGGATTGTTTTTCATTCTCTGTTGTGAATATGCAGTTCAGCAGAATAAAGAGGCCTTTAAAATAAGTGAGGAATTTTCATTGTAGTTTCCTGGGCCATTTTTGGTCAGTGGGCCTGTGACAGAGGTGTCATGACAGTTCCTCACTAGGTTTATAATTATTAACTTATGGAACATGTATCTGCAAACTTTTCTTTCTCTCTCTCTCTTTTTTTTTTAAAGAATGCTACTGGCTTTATGCTTATCTTCTAGGGGAGAAAATGACAAAATTGATGTTTTCTTGGCAAATTGCAATTGAAAGATTTTTCTATGGTGCCAAAGAAATTCAGTAAAGATCTTAGATTCAGAGGTCAGTTGTGTTACATTCTTTAACCATAAAATAAAATAAAATTCTTTAACCAAAAAATAGCTTCAGACCAGTTTTAACTGAAAGAAGGAGATCAAATTTCCCAAAATTTAAACAATAATTTAAAATACTGGATATGCACATTTATTCAACTTTATAAGCATGATTTTCTGCAAAATAATTGGTATACCTCTACATTCATATGTTTTTCAAAAAAAAAAGAGCTAGTTTTCATTGCATATTATATAGCATAAATCATTGAGATATTTTGCTTTTCTACTGTTGCAAACTTAAATGTTTATTTTATAGATTCTTAGTTACAAATAATGGAATTGTAAAGCGCAAGAGACTTTTTTGAGTCTCCTTTCTTCTAGTCTAAAGTCATTTACAAATAAGAAAATTTAGGTTGAAAGACTAATAGACTTGCTCAAAAGACTGTAGCTAGTTAACAACAGAGTTAGGACTATAAGCCAGATCAGAAGAAACCATTTTTTATTCCTTCCACTCTACTCTAATGTAGATTAAACCTAAAACTTTAACAACCTCAACAAATTTTTTTTCACTTAAACAACCACCTACCTGCTAGTATTGATAAAGTAGAGTAGAGTAATAGGCGGATGGATGCTTAAGTGAAAAAAGTGATTAGAGGATATGATGGTTAAGGTTGTGTGTCAAGTTGGCTCAGTGTCTTGCCGATATTAAATATAATCATCCTTCGTTTTGTGATCTGATGTAAGCAGCCAATCAGTTGAAAGGAGAGTTTCTTTGGGGGTTCTGTTTTGTATCCAATATATATGGGTGTTCTGACAAAGTTACTCTCTCTTGATCCTGCATCCAACTCATCATCCTCTGACCTCCAGCTCTTGGGATGTAAGTCTGCCATCTGACCCATAGATTTTGAATTCACCAGCTGTTGCAAGTTGCAACCACTGAGTCAGTACAAGCCTTCAGCCTTCAGCCTTCCCCACTGATTTGGGACTTGCCAGCCTTCATGACCGCAGGAGCCACTTCTCTGAAATCTCTCTCTCTCTCTAAATACATCACTGTTTTTTCTTCTCTAGAGAATCCAGCCTAACACTAACTCATAACAGCAACACATGAATTTTAAGTGTTTTATTTTTAATCAAAACCCATAGATATGCATTTTTCACTAACGTTTTGATGTAAGACGCAGGTAATTTCTTTTAGTATGGACTGACTGATTAGGTTATATGCGAAGTAGTCTGAGTACTTTATCTTTCTAGATATTTGTAATTTCTCTTCATTATCCTTTTAAATTCACATCAGCCCTGTCCATGGAGACAAATTTCCTTTCATCTTTCTCCTTTTCTCTTTCCATATTCTCAGTAACTGGCCTTTTCATGGGTTCTTTTCAAAATCTTCAATTTAGTTCATACAAACAACAGGTCTTTGTTTCCCTGATTCTAGTTCATCTATTTACATACTAGTTAATTAACTTACAGGATAACAGTAATAAGTGCAATTGGTATAAACAGGCATGGGAAGCAATAATGGACTCCTCATAAACATTACTTAACTGTTGGGAGCATTACTACTGGAGTGTCCCAGAGAGTATTAGCATGACCGCAAGCTTTGGCTTGTGCAGGATTTAGGAAGGTGTTTGAAGAGGGAATGGTGGGTACATTAAGTGAGCATTTGCTGAACATTATAAATACAGTCTAAATAATTACTAAAACAGTCTGTTCCCTCAAATTTTTCTGATGGTAAAAATATCATGTTTCTTTAATGATTAAATAAGAAAAGCAAATCTATTCCAAGATGACATCATTATCAATAATTTGATCTAGTTCTTTCTAATCTTTTTTAGAGGTCATATATATACATAT
>NW_006921734.1:8396999-8399134 GCF_000298275.1 Orycteropus afer afer
GGCACATAACAACAACAACAACAACAACAACACGGAAAGAGAGACAATTGGGATTATGTTTTGTATATAATTCCTTGTTTGTATTTTTATCACTTAATAATTTATACTACCAGCATTTCCCATATTAAATATTCTTTCAAAATGTACATTTTTAATGGTTTCATAGGATTTCATGCTATGAAATCACTAACATTACTCACCTGATTGTGTAGTATTGTATGTTTGATTATTTCTAATTTATTTCTCTATTTTTAAAGCAGAAATATTATACCAAAGTGAATAACAAATGGACTTTACAGTCAGCATCTACTAATTGTGTTGTTGTTTTATGGTGCCATCGAGTTTATTCCAACTCATAGTGATTCTGTGAAACACAAAAACTAAACTCTGCCTGGTCCTTCACCATCCTCACAATCCTGGTTATGTTTGAGCATACTGTTCCTGCCACTGTGACAATTCAATTCCTTGAATATCTTCCTCTTTTTCTCTGACCCTTTACTTTTCCAGCCATGTGTCGTTCTCCAGGCACTGGTCCTTTCTTATAACATGTCCAAAGTACGTGAGACAAGTCTCGTCATCCTCACTTCTAAAGGACATTCTGGCTGTACTTCTTCCAAGACACATTTGCTTGTTCTTCTAGCAGTGCATGGCATAGTCAATATTCTTTGCCAACACTATAACTCAATCACATCAATTTTTCTTCCTTCTTCATTGTACAGCTTTCCCATGCATATGAGGTGATTGAAAATACTATGGCTAGGGTCAGGCACACCTTATTCCTCAAAGTGACATCTTTGCTTTTTAATACCTGAAAGAGATCTTTTGCAAGCAGATTTGCCCAATGCAACACATTGATTTCTTGACTGCTGCTTCTACAGGTATTAATTGTGTATCCAAGTGAAATGAAATCCTTGACAATTTCATTTTTTTTCTCCATTTATCATGACGTTGCTTATTGGTCCAGTTGTGAGGTTTTTTGTTTTCTTTATTTTGAGATATAATCCATACTGAAGGCTACAGTCTGCATACCATAGTCTTTGATCTTCATCAGTAAGTGTTTCAAATCCTCTTCACTTTCAGCAAAGTTGTGTCCTGTATATTGCAGGTTGTTAATAAGTCTTCTTCCAATCCTAATGCTGCAATCTCTTTCATATAATCCAGTTCTTTGCTTATTTGCTCAACATACAGATTGAATCAGTATGGTTAAAGGATGCAATCCTGATGCATAACACAGGTAAACATCTTTCTGGGATTTTCGCTTTTAGCCAAGACCCATCTGACATGAGAAATTATACCCCTTGTTCCATATACTCTTCTGAATCTGACTTGAATTCCTGGTAGTTCCCTGTCTATGCACTGCTGCAATCACTTTTGAATTATCTTCAGTAAAATTTTACTTGCACGTGATATTAATGATATGGTTTGATAATTTCTGCATTTTGTTGGATGACCTTTCTTTGGAATAAGTTTAAGTATGGATCTCTTCCACTTGATGAGCCAGCAATCTGTCTTCCAAATTTCTTGGCACAGACAAGTTTTGAAATGTTTGTGGCATAGCTTCTAGCATCACATCAACATACAAGCCATCAGAGTACAATAAACTGACAGAGAAGTGGTGGACTAATTATAGTACACAGCATGTAATAAATGCCTAAAAATATTAGTGATAAATAGCCAAGGGAAAATTCTCTTCCTTTCCATATGATTTAAAGAAATTTATGGCTTTATTTGCCCATTTTTCTTCTTTGTTTTCCAAATGAACTTACAATAACTTTGTCTAGTTTTCCCAACCACATACTTTGTGTAATGATGGAATATGCATTTTTCTTAGAAAAAAATTTTGGTAAGAAAAAATATATTGTCAGATATATTGAGTCTTGCTACCAAGGAATCAATGTTTTCTCTTCCCAAATATGCTTTTGGTTTAGGTCCTTCCATTCAGTTCTGTAGGGAGCTCTGGTGGCATAGTGCCTATGGCATTTGCCTGCTAACCAGAAAGCTGGCAGTTCAATTCCACTAGCCACTCCTCGGAAGGAAGATTGGGCAATCTGCTTCCATAATGATATTGCCTCAGAAACCCAAGGAGGGGTTGCTATGAGTTGGATCCAATTCGATGGCAGTTTTTTTTTTTTTTT
>NW_006921734.1:8423822-8434746 GCF_000298275.1 Orycteropus afer afer
TCAATCAGTTCTTTTTGGTACAGTGACTCTGTGTATTCCTGCCATCTTCTCTTGATGTTTCCTGCATCATTCAATATTTTGCCCATAGAATCTCTTAATATTGCAACTTGAGGCTTAAATTTTTTCTTCAATTCTTGACTTTGGAAAACCTAAAGTTAATCAATATCCTATTTTCTTCTTAAATAATATAAGAACTCGAACATTTTAACTCTATTTAAACCTCATCCCAATTTATATGCAATTTTTAATGTATTTATTTTCATATCTTTTAATAATACTGGACAGAATGATATTATTATTGTCATATACAGAAAACATTTATTTCAATTTACCTGTATATTTGACAATTTATTTGCTCTTTTTTCCTTCTTGCATCTCAGACATTCCATTTGGTATCATTTTCCTTCTAAGTGAAGAACATCCTTTAGAATTTCCTTTAGTGAGGGTCTACTGGTGACAAACTTTAATAGTTTGGCTGAAAAAGGCTTTATTTTACCCTCATTTTTGACATATATTTTTACTGTGCACAATTTTCTTATAAAATAATATTTATTGAAATATACATGCAGAACATTTATAATTCATGAGTATTCAAACTGAACACGCCTGTATTTTATCAACCTCAAACCAAAAGCAAATTCACTGCTATCGAGTTGATTCTTTCTCAGAGTGACCTCCACTGAGTTTCTGAGGCAGTAAAAATCTTTACCAAAATAGATTGCCCCATCTTCCTTCTGCGGAGTGGTTGGTAGTTTTGCACAACCAACTTTCTGGTTCGCAGTCAAATGCCTTAGGCACTTGGATGGTCCCATGAGGTTGTTTTGTTCCTCTATTCAGCTCTTTGGCAGAGACTTTATCCTGTGACTGGTACCAAGTTATGGGTAGCAACTACTGGCCTTATTTCCAGACAAATTCATATGTAAAGGATGAAGAAAATTGATTCTTGTTTTGTTCTTTCTAAAGAGAAAGGAAATTTTTTCAAAGCTCTTTATACCTTCAATGAATCTTCTGTCAGATTTCTTCTTTTATGTCATTGGCCAGAATTGAATCACATTCTCACCCTATACCAGTCATTGCAAGAGGAATAGTGATGACCTTTAATGCAACCAGGCACTCTTAAGTTGGAGATGAGGTTCACTTACTATGAAGTACCTGGTGATATTGGGGACAGTGGATAGCTTAATAGCATCCATCTAGCAAGTGGATCTTATTATTATTTATTAAGAAGGGAAAGGGAGGGTGAATGCTGGGTAGACAACCAACAGTATCATGTCATTATGCACCACCGTCATATAGACAAAGCCTGGTCTGAGGAGCCAGGCAGACATAGATTCCAGCTCTAAATAAACCTTCTTCTGTCTAGGTGACCTTGATCAAATGACCTAACCTTAATGAGGCTCAAGATATTTCATCTTAAAGTGGATATAAGGATAACTATCTTTCAGGATTATTAAGCTGATTAAATAATAACATCAGCATTAACCATAAAAGAAAAAAAAGGTTTATAGTTACTAGCTTTAGTAAATTCTCAATTTATTTTCCCTGACACTTCTTTAATCTGACTACCACCACCCAACCACTCCCTTGCACCTCTGGCAAAAGCACTTCAAAGTCTACAAATTATATTAATTGATTTTTCTGGTAAGGATTTTGCTTGAGAAATGCAGTATTACATGTCTTCTCATCCTACTATACAGCATTCCATTTCAGTTCCTTTCTATTGAGTATGCAAGTGTTCATTGAGTTTGAGTGTTAGCAAAATTTTTATCTATAAAATGAAATATTGCTAGTTACATAACTTACTTAGCACAAAAACAATATCATACAATTTTGGATACAGAAACTGTAAATTATGCAAAAGGGTGACAGTCAGATAAACTAGATAGACAAAACATGTGTGTTGACTTGTCAGAAAACCTGAAACAGACAGGTACATAACCTCTCCACTGCCATGAAATTTCATCTGACCTAGTTTCAAACAATGCTTTGAAATGAAGTTTGTCTCAGTCCAATAATTACCAAATTGGATTGAGTGGTAGCCCTGTAATATAATACCAAACAAATTTACCCTCGCAAAGGAATTTGATGGTTCTCTCTAAAACATTTGACCTCATTCTTAATGAATTTGAACCATTGAGTGGAAAGATGAGTTAAAACAAAACAACAAAAAAACAATAAAACAATCAAACTCATTGCCATCAAGTCGATTCCTAGCGACCTCTTCTTTGGTTTCTGAGGCAATATCTCTACAGAAGTAGATTGCCCAATCTTCCTTCTGAGGAGTGGCTGGTGGGTTTCAACCACCAGCCTTCTGGTTAGCAGTCAAATGCCTTAGGCACCGTGCCACCAGAGCTCCTGAAAGATGAGGTATGAGAGTAAATTTAGGGGAGACAAACTTCCCAAGATTAAGAACTGTAATACTTATTTTAGTGAGTTCACTGTTGTTGTTAGATGCTGTCAAGTTGATTCTGACTCATAGCAACCCATGAGTTCTAGTAGAACTGTTCCATAGGGTTATCTAGGCTGTTGTTGTTGTTTTTTTGTGCCGTCGAGTTGGACCTGACTCATAGCAATCCCTCCTTGGGTTTCTGAGGCAGTATCACTAAGGAAGTAGATTGCCCATCTTCCTTATAGAAGAAGATGGCCAACCCTTACTCCTGTAGAGCCACTCAGTGGGTTTGAACTGCCAACCTTTCAGTTAGCAGCCAAGCACTTAACTGCTTGTTCCACCAGGTCTCCTTTTGGTGAATTCATGAATGGGTTTAAAATTTTCTGGGAAATATATTTTGAGAATGCTACTTTCCCTCCTTTTCTAGGGTAAAATTTTCCCTTTTCAATCTAGGGCAGTCAGATAGTCATTCAGAACAACAAAAAAAATATTTTGGCTTTCTCCTTTTCTTTCTTTTGAGAGTACTGGAGTCTCAACATTGTGAAGAAGAATGTGTTTCTTATGGATTCCTGCACAAAGTCGGCAAAGCAGAGTGGGGAGGCAGTTTATCTGAGCTCTAGCTGGTCCTTAACTACCACCTCACTGGTGTAGGAGGGAGCTGCTTATCAGAAATAGCTGCGTTCTCTAGGCTAGCATGTCCTTGAGGTTTGGCTTCATGTGTCATGCTTTGGGCTTTCACTCTTATCTCTTCAGCTTTTGTCCTATTCCTCCTCTCTACTAAGTCTTTTGGATTAGGCCCTTTGGACCAATTAAGGCATATTGTGTTTGGATTTAAATCTCAGGTTCTCTTTTTGGTTCTGTTTTAACTTTAGCAGGGAGTGCAGAGCCATACAAAGACAACACATCACTGGGTTCCACCAGGTTCTCCAGAAGCCAGCCCCTACAGGCCAAGACCTGATCCAGTGTTTCTAATTGTCTTGAGGTTGGATTGGGCATAATTGAATTGCTATAAATCATGGATATGGTGTTAGATGTAGATTCTAGTTCCAGTTCTGCTATTTTCTGATTGTGGGCAGGGTGCGCTCTTTATATAAATTTAAAATGGCAATGACTGGGCTTACCTCACAAAGTTGTTGTTCTTAACTGTCACTGAGTTGACCCCTGACTCGTGGGCAACCCATGAAAAATGGGACAAAATGCTGCCAGTCCTGTGCCATTCCCATGATCAATTGGGGATTGGACTGTTGTGATCCATAGGGGTTTCACTGGCTGATTTTGGCACTAGATAGCCAGGGCTTTTCTTCCTAGTTCATCTTAGTCTGAAAGCTCTGCTGAAATCTGTTCCGCATCATCCTGTTGCATTTGAGGCAATTCCAACTCATACTGAACCCAAAGGATAGAGTAGAATGGCCCTAGAGGATTTCCAAGGCTGTATCTTTACAGAAGTAGACTGCCACATCTTTCTCCCATGGAGTGGCTGGTGAGTTTAAACCTCCCACATTTCAGTTAGCAGCTGAGCACTTAACCACCACACCACCAGGGCTTCTTTATCAGCATCATAGCAACACAAAAGTCTATTCTGACAGGTGGGTGGTGGCTGCTCAAAAAGTGCATTGTCCAGGAATCTATCCCAGGTCTCCTGCTTGGAAGGTGAGAATTCTACCACCTAGCTACCAAAGCCTCTACTTCTCAAAGTAGTCTTTATAGTACATTGTGAATATTTTCCTCATTTAATTTTCAAAAGTGACATGAAAAGAGAATGTATAATATTACTTGACTGTTAGAATAAGAGCAAAGAACCTAAACACCCCACCAATGACCTGTTATTCTATTGTGAGTATAAGCTTCCTTACTGCTTGAAACATCATGACTTTATATCTGTGTAAACATTTACTATATGTAATTCTTCCTCAATAAATACAAAGGATGTAGGGGAAAAAATAATACTAAATTTTTCCCATGTGTATTACAATTTGTTAATGAATCAGGAATTCATGATCTGGAGCCAAGTCACCTAAAGGCAACAGCCTTCCATCTGTTCCTGTGATAAAAGACTCGCGAAAAACAATCACTCCAACTTCAGGCGGTAAAGGGCAAACTACTAGCAGACCTCCAGTATTTATAGCAGCATTCCTGACTCCTAGAGGAATTATTATTGATTCTTAGCCATGGATTCAGTAATTCAACACATATTATTTAAACATCTATAATATGTCTGGTACTGTGGATGTAAAGATATGATTTCTGCCTATGAGGATCTGGAATTCTGCCAGAAAATCAAAGTGGTATGTGACTATAACACATAAGATAGAAGGCTCAAAAACAACATAAAGACAAGTAAGTACTTACTTTGGTATGAGGAATAATGATCTGGGAGTTGTTTTAGACTCAGGCTTTCAGAAGGTATGTTGAAAAGTCTGAGATGAGGGGACTAATCAATACAGGCTGGAGACAGTGTCAAGTTATGTAACAGAGGATAAGCAACCAGAGGAGCTTATCTTTTAGTTGGACAAAAGATGGCAAGCTTATGACCTAGCAATTAAAAAATTCTCCTCTGTCCCATATTATACATGCTTAGGTCCATTTTTGGGCTATATATGAGTTGCATTAATTTATTGATTAATAGATACAAGATAGTATACTTAATGATTAAGGATGTAGACATGAGTCAGATTACCTGAGTTTTCATCCTGGCTCTGATTCATCCAGTTCTCTGCGTGAACTGGAGCAAGTAACTGAACCTCCCTGTACCTCAGTTTCCTCATTATCAGTATAACAGAAATAATAGTATCTACTTTATGACATAGCTAATTAATTAATTAATATATATGTAAGCCATATAAGTATACAAATAGATATAATAAGCGTTGGGTACTGTCCTAAATATTTTTTATTATTATCTACCTTTTTCCTAATACTGTTGTTGTTGTTGTTATGTACTGTTGAGTCAGACCCGACTCATAGTGACCCCTCCTTGGGTTTCCGAGGCAGTATCACTACGGAAGTAGATTGCCCCATCTTCCTTCTGAGGAGTGGCTGGTGGGTTTGAACCGCCAGCCTTCTGGTTAGCAGTCAAGTGCCTTAGGCACTATGCTACCAGAGCTCCTTTTCCTAATACTAGTTCTTTAAATTACTATACTTTCATAATAAAGCTGATATATGGTAAAGCAAAGTGCCTATCCTTGTTCTTCTTTGTTAGAGTAGACTTAACATACAGACTTCTGCTTCTACCCATATGGAGTAACAGGGTTTGGGCTTACCCTCCTGTCTTAAACAATTAAAATATATGGAACAACAGTGTTGAGACACTAGACAATAGGCATCACAGGACAGTGATTCTTGACAGAGAGGAACATATGGGATAAGTTGTATGATACCTCATAGATTTACTACCTGGAGAGAGTTTCTAAAGCTACAATGTGCAAGGAGGAATTCAAACAGTTTATAGTCTCCCCAAGTTGTAGAGATATAGTTGAGACTTCAGGGACACCAAGAAGGTTAGACATTTTTTAGACAGAATACTAGAGAAAAGAGAAACAGAAAGACAGAGAGCACTGGAAATGTATAAATGACTGACCTTGAAGTACCTTAATGCTAGTCAGTGCACGCAAGTGAGGAGACTGCCTGAGACTAGGTGAAGAGCCACTGCAGGGGATCAGGTGAAAAATTTCCAGACCTCAAACAGATCTGGGGTAACTCATATTCCAAATAGGCAAATTGGAGATATTTCATAATATATAGGGCATTGGGCTAAATATTATGAAGGTATAACTTTAGTATTGGGATCATATTGGCCTGCCCAGTCCTACTTAACAAAGATTAAAAGCAAACCTTGAAATTTATTTGTTTCCAGGTAATTTTACTGAGTCCAAGAATAAGCAAAAATAAATAAATAGATAGATGGATAGATAGATAAATAAATAAACAAATAAATTTAGCTCCTAATAATGTAAATTTTACAAGGTCTATCATTCAATAAAATATTATCAAACATGCAGAGAAACAGAAAAATACAACCCATGAAGAGAAGAACAAATATTAATCAATAGGTATAGATCTAGAACTGATGCAGATAATAGAATTATTAGACAATGACTTTGTATTAGTAAGAGTTCTCCATGTAAACAGACTCAAGAGTGTGTGTGTGTGTGTGTCTGTGTGTGTAGAGAAAGATCGATTGATTTTAAGCAATTGTATCATGTGATTGTGGAGGCTGGCAAAGCTGTGGGAAAGGTGGCAGGCTGGAATCCATGAGTCTTGAGTCTGAAATCCATAGAGCAGGTGGCCGGCTGGAAACTCAGGCAGGATTTCTGTGTTACAGTCTTGTAGAATTCCTTCTTCTACTTACACAGGTTAACTAACCATTTAGTAGTCTTCTCATCTATTCCACTTCTACAGACACCATGATCAAGTAGCCAATATCAAGGGTCTCTGCAAGTCAGATTGTTCAGATTGTTGCTTTGAATCTCCCAATTACTATAGTAACCACACCCACCTTGTCTTTGGTGATTAAGTGTCATCACTTGGCCTTACTACCCTTGGATATAATTATCCCTACTTCATTAAAGGATCCCAGTTCAGGGGCATCAGTTCCCACTGTAAATGCTGAACTACAGAGAATGGTGACCACAGAGCTCCTCAAGGATGCTGTGACTCCTCTCATAGTCTTCACAGTCATGGTGAAAAATGTGTTCTCTGAGCTCTACCAAGTGTGAGTTGGTCTTACATGAGAAATCCACTCTAACATTCTAATCTCCCTAAATCTTTGAATACTTCAATCTACAGTATACCAAGACAGTTCTGGCATTTAACTTCATTTTGTGTAGGCCAACCTTTGGTCTGTGTTTCAGTCAGCAAATGCAAAGTCTCTATTCAGTGAGTTCATAGCAATAATTTAGTTTTATCCAACTTTATGTTCCCTCCACTATTACCCAATACTCATATCTTTTTCCACACATGTATTCTCCAGATGTCTGCCTGTATAAATTGGAAAAACTGTACAGTTCTTTGAGATTGTCACCACCTCACAGCTCACACTATGTACCTTACCTTTTGGGGCTTGCTGGGAATAAAGTCTAGTTATAGGTCTAGAAGCAAAGAGGGATATGGGGGTTAGGGCCTCAGGAGAATCAGCAATATCTTCCAAGGCAACTACCATATTTTAATGCAAAAAACATATGTGCTATACATGTTTTTGCCAGCCATGCCCTCCTCCCACCCTGTGACGTTTTATTTTTTCCCCCAAATCATCTTTTTAAGTGTATAATTCCATGACGTTAATTACATTCACAGTGTTGTATAACCATCACCACTATTTCCAAAAGTTTTTCATGACCTAAACAGAATCTCAGTATCCTTTAAGCAATCACCCTGCATGCCCACTACCCCCAGCCCCTGGTAACCAGTAATCTACTTTTGTATTAGGATTTATTTTAGTGAAAGGAGTAAGGTTATGACCTGCTATTCATTTTTGTTATTTTTATACTTTTTTTTTTTTTTATTTGCACTTTGGGTGCAAATTTACAAAGCAAACTTGATTGACATTCAACAGTTCATGCACATTTGATTTCACAACCTGATTACCATCTTCAGTAATAAAAAACTCTCCTCCCCTCTCCTGCCTGTGACTATACACTCCCTGTGCCCTTCTTAACTATGCCTTCCCATCTGTCCAGCTTTCCCTCTATATGAATGCTGCTCCTCTGGTGTCTCATGGCTGATTGATCTAAGGGGTGCATCTCCCTAGAGTAGATGGGTGCATTGCCCTGGGGTATGTCTTCTGCATGTAGGTCTTTCTACTGTTGGGCTGAGAGCCAATCCATGGAAATGAGTCCATTTCTAGGCCTGAGGGATAACCTGGGGCCATAGTCTCTGGGGGTCTATTAGTCTCTATTCAACTAGTAATTCTGGGTATTTTTGTGTTTTTGAATTTTGTTCCACATTTTTCCTCCCACTCTATCCAGGATCTCCAGGTTTGATCCCTTCTGAGTGGTTAGCCTTGGTAGCCAGGCACCATATAGTTTTTCTGGTCTCGGTGTTTTGAAGGCTGAGGTCCTCATGGTCCATCTTCTCCTTGGACTAATTGCTTCCAGATGACTTTGATTTTCTTTATTCTTCTTTGCTCCAGATGTGAGGAACTCAATAGTTGCATCTTAGATGGCAGCTCAAAAACTTTTTTTTAATGCATTTTATTGAAATATCATGTATGTACAGTGAAATACACAAAACTAAAGTGACATGGGTCGATGTATTTATTTATTTATTGCAGTGTTCCCTCCCCTCCCCCCACCCCTGGCAACCAACAAAGAAAATTTCCCTCCATACATAAAGCTTTTCTTGACTCTCCACAACAACGAACTAATACTATATTTGTCCTTCTGTGATTGACTTATTTCACTCAGCATAATCTCCTCCAAGTTCATCCATGCTATGTGGTGTTTTACAGACTCCACATTATTCTTTAGTGCTGCATAGCATTCCATTATGTGTATGTACTAGTGTTTGGTCATCCACTCTTCCGCTGATGGGCATGTAGGTTGTTTCCATCTTTTAGCTATTGTAAATAGTTCTGTGATGAACGTGAGCATGCATGTATCTGTTCTTGTCCTGACTCTCATCTGTCTAGGATATATACCTAGGAATGGGATTGCTGGGTCAAATGGTATCTCCAATTCCAACTTTCTAAGGAATCGCCATATTGCTTTCCACAGTGTTTGTATCACTTCATAGTCCCACCAGCAGTGTATGAGTCTCCCAATCTCTCCAAATCCCTGTCAGCATTTGTTATTATCTGTCTCATTAAACCTTGCCATCAGTGCTGGGGTGAGACAGTATCTCATTGTTGTTTTGATTTGCATCTCTCTGATGGCCAATGATTGTGGGTGTCTCTTCATGTATTAGCTAGCCATATGAATATCCTTCTTGGTGAAGTGTCTATTCATATCCTCTGTCCATTTTTCAATTGGATTGTTAATCCCTTTGCTGTTGAGGCATTGGAGTTTTCTATAAATCTTAGAGATAAGTCCCTTGCCGGATATGTAATTATTGGCAAATATGAATTTGTTGCTCTCATTTTTGTTATGTGCTTTTTTGTGGTGTTAATTTCTTTGTTCCGTATAATTTTCTATGCTGAGTTCATTTTGTTTATGAATCATGTTATCACTTCCTTTGTTGCTATTGTTTTAGTATTTGCTAAATATTTGTGCTGGTCCTCTTTTTTATTTTGATGTGATGGTTTATCATTTTTCTTTGAGGTTACCCTATGATTTATAATTTTCTTCCCAAGTTTAGAACAGTCCATTCTATCCTGTAGTTGTCTTGATTTCCCTACCATCTAGAAGTTCTGTAACAACACAATTTTTTCCCTCTTTTTGGTTTGTAGTTGTCCTCATTTGTCAATTGATGTCTCTGTTTCCCTGTTTACAATCTTGTATGCTTATTTACTTTGTATACTTCCATAGCTGGGTTGGTTTCTGGGTTATATCATCATGTGTGTGTTAATGGTCAGTTGTTGTTGGCTGTTGCTGCTTCTCTGTCCAAAGGACTCCTTTTAGCATCTCTTGTAAGGTTGGTCTGGTTTTAACAAATTCCCTTAATTTCTGCTTATCTCAAATGTCCTAAGTTCACCGTCATATTTAAGGGACAATTTTGCTGGATACATAATTCTTCGTTGGAAATTTTTCTCTTTCAGGGTTTTGTATATACCATCCCATTGTCTTCTCACCTGCATGGTTTCTGCCAAGACATCTGAGCTTAGTCTTATTGTTTGCCCCTTGTAGGTAACTTTTCATTTTTCCCGTGCTGCTCTCATGATTTTTTCTTTGTTTTTGGTTCTGGTGAGTTTGATGATGATATGTCTTGGTGATTTTCTTTTGGGGTCTATCCTGTTTGGGGTTCATTGGACTTCCTGAATAGATATATTCTCATCTTTCATCATACCAGGAAAATTCTATGCCACCAAATCTTTGACAGTTTTCTCTGTGGTTTTATTTGTCTCTTCCTGTTCTGGAATTCTGATTACATGTAGGGTATTCTTTTTGATGGTATCCCACATGAACCTTATGCTTTCTTCATTTTGTTTTGATCTTTTTTCTGATTGATCCCTTTCCAAAGAAGTGTTCAGGTATTTGCCTTCATTCTCACCAATTCTGTCTTCCATTGATTCAATTCTGCTCCTTTGCCCATTCAATGTCTTACCTATTTCTGAATATTTAGTATTAATCTTCTGGATTTCTGTGTGTAGATTTTGTATCATTTCTAGTTTTCCATTTATTTTGTCCTTTTGTTCTTGTATTGTCTTTTGAAATTGTTCTAGGATTTTCTCTGTGTTTTCCTTGATCTGTCTCTCAATTTGTTGAAGATACCTAAATATAATTCTTTTGAATTCCTTAGCAGGGAGTTCCAATGCTGCATCTTCTTCAGGGATATGTTTTAGGTCTGTATCCTGGTCCCTTGTTTCTCCTGCTTTATCTTGCTTCTTTGTGTGGACTGTGATGCTCTGTTGTCTCTGAGGCATTGTGACATTTTTTGTGTTTA
>NW_006921734.1:8436111-8451682 GCF_000298275.1 Orycteropus afer afer
GCCATTATAGGTTTTTCAGCCAAAACTGGATTAATCTTGTTGGAAATGGGTGGAAGTGCTGCTCCTCTTATTCTGCAAAGAAGATTCATCAGAATTTAGGGGTTGAGTACCTCCAGATTCAACAGGATCTGTATATATGTCAACATTTCAATACTCAGTATCCCATTTCTTCTCAATCAATGTCCTTATTTTAACAGCCAACACTCTGTAAAGTTGCAAATTCAGTTTGTGTTGTTACTCAGTCACTCGCACGATGAGTCTGCTGAATTTTCAGTGATATGAATTATGTGGCTACACTGGGTAAGATTTTCTTTCAGGGCAGACTAAAATTTTTTAGTCATTTATCCAATGTTTAAGCTGGTAATTTTCAGCCCTGAGCTGATCCTTTTCTCCCTTTGTCCAATACAATTAGGAACAATCAGCTAATGTCTTATACTTGTGAGTTTGACAAAAATTTTCTGAGATATCAAATACATGGTCATTCAGAATCGTTCCTCTTATTAGTATTCGATTAGAAATATCCATTGGTGATATTTTGCATATTTCATTTGCCACATGCCACCATCAACTATTAGGGCTCTCTTTAGTACTTGAAATATTGTCATTAGTGCCTATAACTCTAACCAGACTAGAACAACAACCAGAAACCCCAGAAGCAATTCAGAAAACTCATCCTTAAGGTTTTCTTTCTCTAGAACTACTCTCAGTACCAAAATCTGTAACAAAGTACCACAAACTAGGTAGTTTAAAATAGAAATTTATTATCTTATAGTCCTGGAGTCTAGAAGTTGTAAATTGAGGTGTTATCAGGGCTATATTTTTTCCAAATTTCCTTCTTTGCCTTTTCCTAGCTCTGGTAGTTTCTGAAAATCTTTAGCATTTCTTGGTTTGTAGATGGATCCAATCTTTGTATAAGTATCTAATCTTTGCCTCCATTTTTACATGTGTCTCTTTGTTTTTTTTTAAGGACACCACTCATATTGGATTAAGGCTCCAGTATGACCTCATGGTAATTGGTAACATCATCAAATTTTCAGACAAGGTCACATTCAATGATACTGGGATTAGGACTTCACATATCTTTCAGAGAGACACAATTTGAGGCATATCAGACATTAAAATAATTATTACACAAATAAGTTTTTAAAAAGTAGAGGAAATTATCAGTAAGTTAATAAAAGACATAGAAAATATTTTGAGAAGACCAAAATCAAACTTCTTTTTTTTTTAAATTTATTGTGATTTGGGTGAAGATTTACAGAGCAAATTCACTTTCCATACAGCAGTTCACATAGACTTTGTCTCATGACATTGACCGTAGTTTACCACAAAGCAACAGCTCCCCTCCCACTTCCTCCCCATAGTTACCTCTTCCATCCCTCCATATACTCCTGCCCCCTGAGCTGTCTACCTGTGCATAAGCAGTGCTTCTTTCTCCCATGCAAAATCAAACTTCTAAAGATGAAAAATACAATGACTGAGAAAAAATTTATACTGGATAGTATTAATAGCAGATTAGTCACTTCAGAAGAAAAGACTAGTGAAACTTCAAGACATAGTGATAGAAATGATACAAAATTAAGGACAAATGATAAAGGACTGAAAAATAAAAATGAATAGAGCCTCAGTAACCTGTGGGACAACTTTAAGCTACTAATATACATGCAACTATAGTCTCCCAAGAGAGGTACTTGGAGGACGGTGGAAAGATAAAACACAGGCATACATCATTTTATTGCATTTCACTTCATTGCACTTCACAGACATTGTGTTTTTTAAAAATTGAAGATTTGTGCCAAACCCTGTGTTAAGCAAGTCTGTTGATGCCTTTTTTTCCAATAGCACGTGCTCACTTCATATAACATTTTGGTAGCTCTCACAACATTTTAAACTTTTAAGTAATGCTATTGCACGCTTAATAGAGTATTATATAGTGTATACATAATTTTTATATACATTTGGAAACCAAAAAGTTAGTGTGACTCATTTTATTGTAATACTCTTTTTATTGTGGTGGTCTGGAACCAAACCAATATCTCTGATGTATGCCTGTATTGAAAGAAATAATGGCTAAAATGTTTTTCAAAATGTATGTAAACTATAAACTCAAAGAACCAAAAAAAAACTCTAACAATCTCCAAACATGTGTCTTAGTTATCTAGTACTGCTATAACAGAAATATCCCAAGTGTATCACAAGTGGGTGGCTTTAATAGAAATTATTTTCTCACAGTTTAAGAAGCTAGATAGAAGTCCAAGTTCAGATGCCAGCTCTAGAGGAAGGCTTTCCTTCTGTATGCTTTAGGGGAAAGTCCTTATCTCTTTTCATTTTTTATTCTTTGGTTTCTTGTTGATTGTCATGTGGCCTAGCATCTATCTTCCCCCATTTTTGCTTGCTTCTCTGTGCTAATCTTTCTATGTACTCTCTCTCTCTATATATATATATATTTATCTCATAGGTGATTGGCTTAAGACAATCTATTCTGATATGATCTCCTTAACATAACAAAGAAAACCCTATTCCCAAAGGGGGTTACATCTGTAAGTATAGTGGTTAAGATTTATAGTACATATTTTTTGGGGCCACAATTAAATCCACAACATCCAAGAAACATGAAGGCACATCATAAATGACTGCTTGAAATTAGTAATAAAAAGAAAATCTTAAAAGCAACACATTATGGAAGGAAACAGGCACAATATGAAAAGAGGAACAAAGATAAGAATGACAACTGACATCTCATCAGAGGCAGAACACAGTGGTTCAACATCTTTAAAAATTTTTTGGGGAAAAAAATCAAAACTGTCAATCTACAACTCTATACTCAGTAAGAATATCTTTAAAAAATGAAGGTGAAACAAAGACTTATACATACAAAAGTTAGAAGAATATAATACTTGCAGATCTGCACTACAAGTTCAGGCAAATTAAAAATGATACCAGGTGGTAATCTAAATCTACACACATGAATGAAGAGCTTCGGGGCATGATAAATGTGAGTAAATAAATGTGTTTTTTTTGTCTATTTTAAATAATTTATTTTGAAGATAATTGACTCTTTAAAACAAAATAATAATAAAATATATATTAATAATAATATATTGTGGAATTCAGAGGCTAGGATTGGTTAAATGGAAGTAAACTACTATAAGCTTCCTTTACTATAAATATAAAAGTAAATGCATAGAGATAATAGTATACACTTTTAACTTAGACTGTGAAAAGTTAAAAGTGTATACTATTATCTCTATGTCAACCACTAAAGAAGTATATCCAATAAGCCAATAAAAAGATAAAATGGAATGTATTAATTTCCTATTGCTACATAACTAATTATCACAGATTTACTGACTTAAACTACAGATCTTTTTCATCTAACAGTATTTAGGGTCAGGAATCTGAGAATGGCTTAACCTGGTTGTTTCCATAGGGTCTAATATAGCTGAGATCAAAGGTATATCAGGCTGTGTCTGAAAGCTTGACTAGGGAAGAATCGCTTTCCAAGCTCATTAAACTTGTTGACCGAATATGCTTCCTCATAATTTTATGACTGAGGTCATCATTTTTTTGCTAGCTATTGGCCAAGGACCACTCTGAAGCCTGAGGGCCACTATTAGGGACTTGCCATGTGGCCCGGTGACAGGTCTTCTGACATTATGACATCATACTTCTTCAAGGCCAGCAGGAGTATCTCTCTGACTTCTAATTTCTCTCTTCAGGGAAGGTCTAGATCTTTTAAAGGGTTTTTATGATTAGGTTCCGTCCACCTAGACAATCTCTTTTAAGTCAAAATCACCTGGTTATAAATGTAATTACACTGTCAAAGTCTCTTCATCTCTGGTATATAACATGTTGTTGTTGTTAGGTGCCACTGAGTCGTTTCTGACTCATAGCAACCCCATGCACAGCCGAACAAAACATTGTCTGATCCCTTGCCAGCTCCTCGATCCTTGCTATATACTTGAGCCCATTGTCACAGCCACCGTGTCAATCCATCTCGTTGAAGGTCTTTCCCTCCTTCTTCGACCCTCCACCTTACCAACCATGATATCCTTCTCCAGGGAATGGTCTTCTCTGACAACATGACCAAAGTAAGTGA
This sequence comes from Orycteropus afer afer, assembly GCF_000298275.1. Classification (NCBI taxonomy): domain Eukaryota; kingdom Metazoa; phylum Chordata; class Mammalia; order Tubulidentata; family Orycteropodidae; genus Orycteropus; species Orycteropus afer. The sequence continues at coordinate 8,440,211 of NW_006921734.1, forward strand.
GACGAAGTCTGGCCATCCTCGTTTCCAAGGAGCATCTTGGCTGCACTAACTCCAGGACAGATCTGTTAGTTCTTTTGGCAGTCCATGGTACCTTCAGCATTCTTCACCAGCACCACAACTCAAAAGCATCAACTCTTCTTCGGTCTTCCTTATTCATTGTCCAGCTCTCACATGCATACGAGGCAATTGGAAATATCATGGCTTGAGTCAGGTGCACCTTAGTCCTCAAAGAGACATCCTTGCTCCTCGCACTTGAAAGAGTTCCTTCGCAGCCAATCTGCCCTGTGCTACATGTCATCTAATGTCCTGACTGCTATTTCCATTGGCCTCAATTGTAGAACCAAGCAACGTGAATTCTTTGACAACCTCAATCTTCTCTCCATTTATCATGATACTGCTTATTGGTCCAGTTGTGAGGATTTTTGTCTTCTTTATATTGAGATGTAATCCATACTGCAGACTGTGTTCCTTAATCTTCATCAGTAAGTGCCTCAAGTTATCCTCACTTTCAGCAAGCGAAGTTGTGTTGTCTGCATATTGCAGGTTGTTAACGATCCTTCCTCCAATCCTGATGCCACATTTTTCTTCATATAGTCCAGCTTCTCAGATTACTTGCTCAGCATATAGATTGAATAAGTATGGGGAAAGGATACAATCCTGATGCACTCTCTTCCTGATTTTAAACCTAATTACATGAGTAATATTCTGTCATATTCATAACTCTGCACAGTCTCAAGGAGAGGGGAATATAAAGGACATATATATGTATTACTAGGTTCCACAATTAACAGCAATAGAACCGTTGTTGTTGTTGTTATGTGCCATCGAGTCGGACCCAACTCATAGCGACCCCTCCTTGTGTTTCCGAGGCAGTATCACTACAGAAGTAGATTGCCCCATCTTCCTTCCGAGGAGTGGCTGGTGGTTTGAACCACCAGCCTTCTGGTTAGCAGTCAAATGCCTTAGGCACTATGCTACCAGAGCAATAGAACCAGCAGTCAAGAAAGCAGATGACATATTGGACTGGGCAAATTGACTGCAAAAGACCTCTTTAAAGTGCTGAAGTGCAAAGATGTCTCTTTGAAGACTAAGGTGCACCTAACCAAGCCATGGTATTTTCAATTGCCTCATATGCATGTGTAAGCTGGACAATAAATAAGGAAGACCCAAGAAAGGTTGATGCTTTTAAGTTGTGGTGTTGGAGAAGAATATGGAAAGTACCATGGACTGCCAAAAGAACTAACAAATCTGTCCTGGATGAAGTGTAGCCATAATGTTCCTTGGAAGTGAGAATGGCCAGACTTTGTCTCACCTACTTTGGTCATGTTAGAGGAGACCATACAGTGGAGAAGGATATCATGCTTGATAAAGTGGAAGGTCAGTGAAAAAGAGGAAGGCCCTCAATGAGTTGGATTGACAGTGGCTATAACAATGGGCTCAGGTACAGCAAAGATTTTGAGTCTAGCACGGGACCAGGCAGTTTTTCATACTGTTGTACATAGGGGTCACTATGATTCAGAGCCAACTTGACAGCACCTTACAACAACAACAACAATACACTAGGGGGCAGAGATCTAGGGGATCATCTCAGAATTCTATCTACCTGTGGAATTATTAAAAAAAAATTTAATCCAAAAGAAGGGAGGAAAAGTGGGACCAAAAATTAGATGCTGTATTTAAACTCAACCCTAATGGGAGTTCTGGTAGTATAGTGCCTAAGGCATTTTACTAACCATAAGGCTGGTGGTTCAAAACCACCAGCCACTCCTCGGAAGGAAGGTTTGGCAAACTACTTCTGTAGTGATATCACCTCAGAAACTCAAGGAGGGGTCAGTATGAGTCAGATCCGACTTGACGGCAAACAACAACAACATACAAATAATATTAAATTTACATGACCTAAAAACCCTTATTAAACAGCAGAGATTATTACATTGGAGCAAAACAAAACAAAATAAAACAAAAAACAAACAACCACACAACATTCAACTATACACTGTCTAAGATAAACACGCTGGGAAAAAAAAAAAAAAAGCCAAAACAAAAAACCAGGTACCGTGGAGTTGCTTTTGACTCGTGTCAAGAGTAGAAATGTGCTCTGTAAGATTTCCAGTGGCTGATTTTTCAGTAGATTGCCAAGCCTTTTGTAGTGGTTAAGTTTGTGTGTCAACTTGACTGGGCCTGGTTGACTGGCTGGGCAGCTGAATGTAGTTATTCCCTATGGTGAGATTAGTAGTTAACTCCATGGTAGAATCTATTGGAGCAGCTGAGTAGCTGCTTTGGGTGTGTGGTCTGCTTCCAGTATATAAGAAATAGCTTTTGGCATGGTCTCTAGCTTATGGCACACTTGAACCATGCATGTAGCTGTGCTGTTGTTCAGCAGCCTGCCATGCTCTGCCAACCTCAGGACTTTCAATGCACTTGAATTAATGGTCTGCTGTGTGATTTGGTAACATCAGGACTTTTTACTTGTCACTCTTGGGCTTGTCAGCCTCAGCAGCCAGCAGCTAAGTGAAGAAAAGCCTCTAGCTTCAGTGGGCTGGGAGCAAGAGGCAGCGTTGAAGCCCAAGGCTGAGGGGCTTTCACCCAGTCCCTAGAACCTGGCACTTTGAACTTGGATTTAAAGCCTCCAAAGTGTAAGAGAATAAACTCCTGTTTCTTTAAGCCATTCCATTTGTGGTATATTCCTCTCAGAGCGGCACTAGGTAACCAGAACAAATTTCTTCTGAGGTACCTCTTGGTGGACTTGAATTGTTAACCTTTCAATTAACAGCTGAGCAAGTTAATCATTTGCACCACCCTAACAAAAACCAAGCTCACTGCCATTGAGTCGATTCTGACTCATAGCAACCCCTACTGGGTTTCCAAGGCTGTAAAACTTTATGGAAGTAGAATATTTCATCTTTCTTTCACAGAGAGGCTGGTGGGTTCAAATCATCGACCTTTTGGATAGCAGCCAAATGCCTTAACACTACACCACCAGAGCTCTTTTTGCAGCACACAGGGACTCCAAATATAAAGACAGAACCAGAAGACTGGCAGTTCAAACCCTCCAGCCACTCCTCGGAAGGAAGGTTGGGCAATCTACTTCCTTAGTGATACTGCCTTGGAAACTCAAGGAGGGGTCACTATGAGTCGGGTCCAACTTGATGGCACATAAGAACAACAACAAAACAGCACCAATTTATTCTCTTACAGTTGTGTAGGTCAGAATTCTAAAATCAAGTGTTGGCAGGAATACATTCTTTCCAGAGATTTCAAAGGAGAATCTGTTTCCTTGTCTTTTTCAGTGTTTAAAATCTGCCTGAATTCCTTGGCTCCTGGCTCACTTCTTGCATCACTTCAAACTCTCATTTCCACAGTCATGTCTCCTACTACCGACTCTCATCCTTCAGCCTCACTTTTTTAAGGATCTTGGTGATTGATTACATTGGGCTATGTAATCTACTATAATCTCCCAATCTCAAAATCATTAATCACATTTGCAAAGTCCTTTCATTTGCAAAGTAGCATATTCATAGATTCCATGCATAAGGAGAAGGGCATCTTTGGTTGGCTAATATACAATTTACCACAAGGAAGAATCAGCAAATAAGATTAAAGGGAGAAACATTCAGTGAGACAGAGGACAGAGAAGAAGTTCTGGAATGTTCTGGAATGAGGTAAAGACTGTTTCTAGAAGGAGGCAGTGATCAACTCTGTTAAATATCACTCATGAATCCATCAAGACAGGGATGAGAACTGATAATTAGAATGGAATTCTCATAATGAAATTGATCATTAGAATGGAATTTCTCATAATTGGAAATCAATGGTAACATCGACAAGAACAATTTTAGTGAAATTGGTGGAGGGTGAAAGCCTGATTGGATTAGAAAATCCCCACTCTTGAGTTAATGCCCTGCTGTCATTCATTTGAAATTATTAATAGTTTTTGAACAAAGTTCATACACTTTTTTAATTCTTGTGCTTTATTTAGGTGCAAATTTACAGAGCAGAATTTGTTTTACATTCAACATTTCATTACATTTGGTCTCACATTTTTACTTTACACTGGGTCCCACAAATTCTATAGCTAGTCCTGCAATGCAAGAAGAAGAATTGAAGAAAGTGCTATGGCCAACTCTTTCAAGGGGTATCACAGTAAATGGGATCAGAAAAATGAGAACCGAAGAATGCAGAGAATGTGAGATCAGGGAGGGTTTTAAATTTGAGATGGTTGTTCTGTAGTCTTGCACTTAGCTATGTGAAATAGAGTCATGGCTGACCTAGAACCCACTCTTCCTATTATCAGATGTCCCTTGAGTGATTTTGACTGAACTCACAAAGTTATTTTCACTGGAAACCTATATAGGAGGACAGACTTCTGTTTCCCTGACTTCCGTTATTTTTCCAGTGAATTGGTGATATCATGCAGGAAGGAACAAAATCCTTCTAAAGTCAAACTCCAACATATCTTCCTAATCTACGGCTCCTGTCACTCTGAACTCTGGCACAAGGGATAAATTTTCCAGTCTTTGTTCTTCACAAAGCTATGCTCTTTTAGAAGCATTTGCAAATTGATTTTATCATGATTTGTTCTAGCATTTTCCCAGGCATACCAGTTAAGCTGACTCAAGCCCAGAGTCATTCACTGCTGTCCTTAGGAAAGGCACACTGTTGGCATTCAGCCACACTGTAGGCATTTCTCCCATCTATCATTGTCATCAGAAATGAACTTCATTGTGAAGGGCTGCTAACCACAGTTAACAAATAACCATCCAAAGAGTTGCACTAGAGCAGTCGGACATAACAACCCACTTTTCTACCAAGTTAGCAAAATGTAATACCCCTTCCCCATAACCCTGTGTAGTACTTTCATTTTGACCATTATAATTTAGAAACTCTCCAAAACTGCTGAGATGAATGCTACTGAAATTATTGACTGAAGAAAGAGAAACTGTGAGTCTCTCAAATCATCTTCAATACTTCTCTACAATTGCTCAACTTGTTGAAGCATATTATTTTGTGTGTCACAGTTTTAATTTTGCATAAATGATAACAAATCTTCATTGTATTCTATATTAGCAATTTCAATAAAATTGAGATGAAATGTTAGTATCTGATATTTGAGAATTTCAAATTTTTACAGGACTCTTTTTCTTCTCTTCTTAATTCCCAGCACACATTCCAGTCCTACTCTGAGTGCTAACTCAATAAGTCTCTGAAAGTTGGAAGGCAGTAGTAAGAAAGAGGGAAGAACGGTGTTCTGGTTACCTAGTGCCGCTCTGACAAGAATATACCACAAACGGGATGGCCTTAACAAACGGGAGTTTATTCTCTTATTGTTTGGGAGGCTAGAAGTCTGAGTTCAAAGTGCCAGGCTCTAGGGGCTGTGAGAAAGTCCCTTGACCTTGGATTTCAGCTCTCCCTCTTCCTCCTGGCCCACTGAAGCTAGAGGCATCTCTTTACTTAGACAGCTACTGGCTGCTGAGGCGAACAAGACCATGGTCGACAAATAAAATGGCACAGTCTCAATGTTACCAAACCACAAGGCAGACCATTAATTCAAGTCCATTGAAAGTCCCAAGGTCAGTAGAGGATGGCAGGCTGCTGAACAACAACACAGCTGTAGGTTCAAGCATGACCATTGCCAAAGCTGTTTCTTATATATGGGAAGCACACCACATCCCTAAAGCAGCTACTTAGCTGCTTGTGATAGTTCCCACCGTGGAATTAATCAATTCCAGCCTCATCATGGGGAATAACTACCACCAGCTGTCCAGCCAGTCAACCAGGTCCAGCCAAGTTGACACACAAACTTAACCACCACAAATGGACAAATAGATGTTTGCACAAGTTGCAAGGAAATTGAAATAAACTTTATTAATTCACTAAATTATTGATCGTCATTTATATACAATACCACAAAGTTAGAAAATTTATTTCTTGCAGTCAAGGTGCTTATACTTTATTTAGGGAGATAGATACGTTAACAGGAATTTATGATGTATTGTGAGCAGAGGCTGATTAACCAGTAAACACGGTATGCTCCAGTTTGTGTTGAGCAAAGTACACAGGGGCTTAATTGTATATACCTGCTAGTCTGTGGTGACCAATTTCACCTGGGTTTCACCAAATGTTCGATGTGGTGAGAGAGAGGTGAAATTGTGCACTGAAGATTGGTGGGAAGGCACGATGAGACCTATGCATACCTTGTTTTACTGGGTAATCTGTACCTGATTGTGTGTAGGGGGAATGCTCACTGCTGTTGAATCAATTCGACTCACAACGACCCCTCCCTTGGGTTTTGGAGGCGGTATCTCTATGGAAGTAGATTGCCCAATCTTCCTTCCTAGGAGTGCCTGGTGGGCTTGAACTGCCAGCCTTCTGCTTAGCAGTCAAATGTCTATGCAAATACAGGAAAGGTAATTAAAGGGTAAAAGGGGTGGGAAGGACATAGAACTTTGAAAAGATCCTGGAAACTCCAAAATCATATAAATGTGAGGAATTATTATAAACTTTATATATCCTCAAATTAGATATTAATTTGGGGGTAGTAATGCTGGTAATCAAAGCCTGAGTGATTGCGGTGCTCCTCTTCCTTCTCAGGTTTTCTTGGTCTTGAATCTACTCATGATGCTCAGGCTTCTCTCCTTTGTTTAACTTCTCTCACATAACTGTTCCCTCCTTCTCACACTCCCATCAACACTCATCTTTTCCCATTTTTTTCCTTTAGAGTCTTGTTCTTTGTTCTTTATTCTGAATTGATTTTTTTTTTTTAAAGTCCTAATGTGTTAGTGAGGAGCTCTGGTAGCATAGTGCCTAAGGCACTTGACTGCTCACCAGAAGGCTGGCGGTTCAAAGCCACCAGCCACTCCTCGGAAGGAAGGTTGGGCAATCCTACTTCCGTAGTGATACTTACTCGGAAACCCAAGGAGGGGTCGCTATGAGTCGGGGCCGACTCGATGGCAAAACAACAACAACAACAACAACAATGTGTTAGTGAGTTGTGTACCCTTCATAGACATCATGGCTATAAAATTTTAAGTTTCATTGTGAATCTTAAAAGGGCATTTTCCACTCCCAGCTATCATTTTACAGGGACAACTCCAAGCATTTTGGTAGAGAAATGAAGCACCCTAAAATAGTTTATAGTTAGCCAGTGCCAATTAATATTTGCTTTGGGGTATGTACAATTGATGATAACTTCTAAAATTTGCATAAGATTTTGAAATTTCCACAGTGGTTACAGATACATTTTATCTTTTGAAACTCACAACAGGCTATGGGGGAAAACAAAAACAAAAACTTTCATTGTTTTTATTTTACAGATGATGAAATAATAAATCATAAAATCTAATAAATGATAGAATCTCAATCAGTTAGTATCTACTTGTGATTTTCATACCCAGTTATATTTCTAAAACATTTTTCCTGGTTTTACAATCATTCTATTCCCAAAAGTTAAGTTTCTATCTTCTTAAACAAGCAAAAGATCATGTACGGATAGGCAAATGAGAATATACCCACAACCATACATAGGTTTAACAGATGATATCCCTACATATATATTTGTATGTGCTATACAAATGTCCATATACAGTTTAAACCTAACAGGAGACAAAGTTAGGATAACTTCTTAGCCACAACTAAGCATGTGCAGGGAGCGAGTCACTGGGCCTGAGGGCTGGGGACCACGGTCGTGGGGGACATCAAGAAGTGGCACAATATGGTATACAAAAAATACTGTGCTACATTTTACTTCACTGAGCAGCAGCTAGGGTCTTAAAAGCTTGTGCAGCCATCTAAGATGCAACTGGTGATCTGTCTCTCCTCATCTGGAATGAAGAAGAGTGAAAAAAATGAAGGATGAATAGAAACAGTTAGTCCAAAGGACTAATAGACTATGAGGACCTCAGCCTATATGATCCTGAGACCAGAACTAGATGGTGCCCAGCTACCTGTGTCAAAATTGGAGGATCCTGAATAGACTGGGAGAAAAATGTGAAACAAAACTAAAAAAAAAAAAAAAAAAAAAAAAAAAAAAAAGAAAGACCAGACTTACCGGTCTGATAGAGACTGCTGAAACCCTTGAGACTATGGTCTTTTGTCACCCTTTGGGCCTGGAATTGAGTTCACTCCCATGGCTTAACTCTCAGCCAGACAATAACAACAACAACAACAACATGAGCTGAACACCAGGGCGATGCACTCCTTAGGACAATCTATCATGGGAGATCAGAAAGCCAGCATTTATACAGGGAGAAAGTTGGGAGGCAGGAATGTATAGACAAGAAGGACACAGGGAAAGTGTAACCACAGGAAGGAAGTGGGAGGAGAGCTATTACACTGAGGAGAATGTAATCAGTGTCACAAAACTAAATGTGTGTGAGTGGTTGATTGTAAAACTGCTTTGTAAAATTTTACCCAAATCACAATAAAAGGTTAAAAAAAGAGTCAAGTTTCTGAAAGTGCTTAGTCATGTATTCAATTCTGAAGTAAAGAACTAAAGGAAAGAAGGAAGAGAGGAAAGAGTGTACCTTTTAATTAATTAGTAATTAAGATAAAGTGGGAGTTGAGTCACAAGACTGAAGATGCCCTACTCCATGTGTGAAGCCAAAAAGGAGCTATAAGTTTCTTCCCTAGACCCTTCTTTTATTGCTCTTCCCAGTATCAAGTCCAAAGTAAGAGAATCCAGTATATTAAAATGGATGCTTAAGTACAGAATATTCTTTGAAGCTTGAGTTGATTTGGAAAACAACATTTGGAGAGGCATCTGTAGTTTCATAGTCTAAGATCTGTAAAGTAGTATGGCATATATATTAGATAGATTAACTTAGTAGTGCGTGTACAAAAGATTCCCTGTGTGCTGTTTGATGATCTTTGATCAAGGCAGAATAGCATTAGCTCTGAAAGATAAAATTAACTTAAAGTGGTTTAATATATTATTCATATTGATAAAAGAACTGATCAGAAATAGAAAAATTCAGTGATTTGGGTACTAATCTATAAGGAACCTACTTTTGATCAAACTAACCCACTGTCATTGAATCAATTCCAACTCATAGAGACCTTATAGGTCAGAGCAGAACTGTCCCATAGAGTTACTAAGGCTGTAAATCTTTGCAGGAGCACATTGCTTCATCAATCTCTCGCAGAGCCACTGGTGGGTTTGAACCATCAATCTTTTGTTTAGGACCTGAATGCTTTAACCACTGCACCAAAAGAGCTCCTTCTTTGATCAAACTAGCCCAGACTAATGTTTTTTAATTTTTCTCTCGTTTTGCATATTAGCTATTGAATCAACATCATAGATATCAGTATTATGCTTGTAGTTTCTAGTGTTAATCTTATTTCCCTATTACATACTTATCTTGATATCAGTGATATGGTAAATGTTTTTTATTAATGTCTTATAATATTTATCAGGTATTACATAAACAAGTTAATTAGTATTTATCTCAATTAAAATGGATTGAAAATTTTGTCAAAAGGACAACTTCAAGGAAAAGAAAATCATACAAAATATTTTATGTTTTATCATCTTTCTTATGTAAGGAGACAATTTCAACTAACCTATCCATAAGAGTTGTGTTTGGTCATCTGATTTTATTTATAATGTTGCCTATAGGAGCTCTGGTAGCGTAGTGCCTAAGGCACTTGACTGCTAACCAGAAGGTGGGCGGTTCAAACCCACCAGCCACTCCTTGGAAGGAAGATGGGGCAATCTACTTCCGTAGTGATACTGCCTCAGAAACCCAAGGAGGGGTTGCTATGAATATCGACGGCACATAACAACAACATAGTAAAACTTCTTTAAACCAATATTGCTATCCCAAATAATTAATAGCTTACTAATTAATAATTATTATTCCCTGTTAATTTGACTTATTTTGTTCTTTAATAAAATATTGGCTATTTAAATCTACTTAATTCTAAATTTTTCTTATTTTCTGTTCTTTTAGATTCCCATCAGTATATTTTGATGAAATTTCTACTTGAGGTAGTCAGCAGTATTATTAAGTCACAGAAACTTAAGTAAAATTATCTTTTTCCCAAAAATTAATTCTTGTCTTCAAAGTAAGTTAAAACATGTGGAATTGTTGTTGTTGTTAGGTCCTGCAGAGTAGGCTCAGACTCATTGTGACTCTACGTACAACAGAATGAAGCACTGCCCAGTCCTGTGCCAGCCTCACAATCTTTGCTATACCTGAGCCCATTGTTGCAGCCACTGTGTCAATCCATCTTGTTGAGGGCCTTCCCCTTTTCCATTGACCCTCCACTTTACCAAGCATGATCATCTTCAGGGAATGATCCCTTCTGACAACATGACCAAAGTAGGTGAGACGGAGTCTGGCCATTCTCACTTCCAAGGAGCATTTTGGCTGCACTTCTTCAAGGATAGATTTGTTAGTTCTTCTGGCAGTCAATGGTAATTTCCATATTCTTTGCTGACAGCAAGGCTCAAAAGCATTGACTCTTCTTTAGTCTTTACTGCTTTCTGTAGTGATAAAGTAACTAACATCAAATGATTATATTTCCTTTTAAAATGAGAACATTTGCTAAATTATATTTATCTTACTGATACCTTAAACAGATGAGAAAAGCTCATTTTAGAAAAGTAATATGTCTTTGGACATTTACATTTTTCATATATCTGTATTAAAATAGAAGTTTAAAAAGAGATTTATCAACTTGGATTTAATGCTAAGTCCAAGTTGATAACTTCATAAATATTTTAAGTAGGAACTTGGAACAACTGAAAGGAACAGTTGGGTCTGGTTAAAAAAACATCTGTAATAATGAATTCAGTTATTTATTTTTTCAATATCATCTTGTGAAATACTTATTTATAATTGCTTTCCTTTCAAGATATTTTGGTTTTCTCTCTGGAGAAAGAAAACTATCATTCTGTACAATGTACTTAATAGAGTATGCAAAAATAGAATGTAAACATTTAAGCATTTCTCCATTTTAAGCAATATATCTTTTTGAGACTAACTTATCTTATGAGTTGAAGAGCATGTTCATTTTAAGTAAGGCAGATTTCCGCCCTAAGTAGAAAAATTGGGTCATGAATTTTAATATGATTTAAAAAAAAATCCAAAAAACCAAACACACTGCCATTGAGTCATTTCCACTCATAGTGACCCACCCTTGGGTTTCTGGGCAATATCTCTATGGAAATAGATCGCCCAACCTTCCTTTTGAGAAGTGGCTAGTGGGTTTGATTTTTTTTTTTTTTTTTAATTCAAGTTTCTGATTAGACTTAGCTCTGTGGACCAAGAGGCAAGAACTGTGGGTTTCCATTCTAGTTCTCAACACCCTATCATGTGATATGGTGGCAGCATGACCTGGTTCCCCAATTTCACAAGGATATAAAGCCCCTTCCTATGACTTGTGAAAGGCACTTGACTGCTCACCAGAAGGCTGGCGGTTCAAACCCACCAGCCACTCCTCGGAAGGAAGGTTGGGCAATCCTACTTCCGT
>NW_006921734.1:8452417-8462623 GCF_000298275.1 Orycteropus afer afer
TGGGCAATCCTACTTCCGTAGTGATACTGCCTCAGAAACCCAAGGAGGGGTCGCTCTGAGTTGGGGCTGACTCGATGGCAAATAACAACAACAACAACAACCCCTACTCACAACAAATTCTTCATCACAATCACTTTCACTTGCCGTACATGCAGCTTTTAGATCATGGAAAAGACTTGGAGACTTTTCCTGCACTAACCAAACCAACTGCCATTGAGTGCATTCTGGCAAGGCTGTAAATCTTTATGGAAGCAGACTACCTCATCTTTCCTCCACAGAGCAGGGTTTGAACCATCAACCTTTTGGTTAGCAGTTAAATGCCTTAACCACTACACCAGTAGAGCTCCTTTTTTCTAAGTTAGGGTTAACCATATGGACCTGCTCCGACTTACCTACAAATTTGACTTAAAGACTCACTTAGGAACAGATCTTCTTTATAATCTGGGGACTGTCCGTACAGCAAGAATTCTCCTTAGAAGTGAGGATGGGGAGACTTTGTCCTGCTTACTTTGGACGTCTTATCAAGAGGGACCAATCCCTAGAGAAGGACATCATGCTTGGTAAAATAGAGTATCAGTGAAAAAGAGGCAGACCCTTAACTAGATGGATTGTAACAGTGACTGCAACAATGGACCCAAACATAGAAAGTCATTCTGTTACACATGGGGTTACTATGAGTAGGAGCCCACTAGACAGCAGCTAACAACAGTAATGAGAGGTGAGGATCTTCAGTTTCATGTACCTCATGCATCTTGAGTTTGACCTAGAGATGCCCCCATTTCTGTTTAACTCTGATGCAAACCCCAGCTTTTTCTCACTCCAGGACTCTTATTTACCTGAATTTCATCCTAATTCTCTGTATGGTGCAGGGTGATATTAGCTGTGTCCTTTGGATTGCCCCCAAAAATCAGCTCAAATTTTATTTGCTTAATTCTACATTCCCAGCTATTTTGGAAATCCAAGGCCCATAAAACAGATTATACCCTTTAGATGCTTACAACCTAGTTTATTCATCCAACAAAACTTTACTATTGCTTTATTATAAAAATATATGTATGTATGAAAAATTATAGAACAAATTAATGCACATAAAGTATGCTTTATTTAACTAGTAAAATATTTGGTACAAGTTTTTGTAGCTATGGAAGAGGGGAGAGAGAAATGTATAGTGATGGAAAGAACACTTTATCTAATCTAGAGTTGCCAATCAAAGTAGGATACATGTGAACTGACAATGTTGGCACCACCTGGGAGCTTCTTAGAAAGACGGAATCTCAGGATCCAGCCCACAGCTTCTGAGTCAGAACCTGTATTTTAACAAATCCACATTTAAAGTTTGAGAAGCACTGCTCAAGAGAACTTGGCTTTAAGTTTCTTTGTGCCCTTTATGTGTGTGTAGCTATACATTCCTCTATGATGGGAATGACTACTTTCTGCTTTTCAGGATTACAATGAGGCTCAAATTCAAGATAATGGATATGAAACCCTTTATAAAGTGGCAAATGATAAATATTTTAAATTTATCTGGAGCTCTGGTGGGATAGTGCCTAAGGCACTTGACTGCTAACAAGAAGGCTGGCGGTTCAAACCCACCAGCCACTCCTCGGAAGGAAGATTGGGCAATCCTACTTCCGTAGTGATGCTGCCTCAGAAACCCAAGAAGAGGTTGCTATGAATTGGATCTGACTCGACAGCAGTGAGTTTTTTTTTGTTGTTGTTGTTGTTGGTATTTTCAGAAAAAAATTTCCATAGAAAGTGTAGAACCTGAAGCTTAGCTATGTAATAAACTTGTAACCTGAAGATACCTTTTGGTCCTCAGCTTTCATTTAGCTAACTTTCCTTTCTCTCTCATAAGGTCACACTCTTTGACCTACATTCCTGAATGCTTTTTTTGAGGTATTTTTGTTTTCTTCCACTCTAGATTTGCAAGCCATTTTATCTCCTTTAGAAGGGGAGAGGATCCTTTAAAAAAGCAAAGACTTTCATAAATTAAGGCTCAACAATTAACTATTATCATTAATATGGATAATTTCTTAACATAAGCAATAATATAAAAAAGTTATCACATACTCAAATTTAGGAAATGGGAGCAATATAGCACAAACTATATGGGGATTATATGTTCTAATTCATTAGAAATGCAAACACAGATTGAAATTCAGTGTTTATAAAATTAATATTATAACCCATTGGTATGTTGGTATGAGGTAAACATCTGATTCATTCTGCCAAATCCTTCCCCTCTGTTTCTCATTATGTCAACTTCTTTTGAAGACAGAAAATGTTAACAATTTATAGCGTCACTAAGAATGATGGTCCTATTGTCAGAATATGAAGAAATTTCCCACTAACTACATGGTTTATGGGACAGAATTAAGATTTATGGTTGCTAGCCAACGTATCTCTCCATTCAAATAATTGACTTCTCAAGTCTCATGGAAGATTTAAGGATCACAATACCAATTTTCCTAGTTATTTGTTACTTTTGATGGAATGGGGGGTGGAGGAAGAGGTGGAGACTGCCATATGTCATGCATTTGAGACAAGCTTATAGCTGATACAATTCTAGTTGGAAAAAAAAATTGAAACCCAGATAATTAAGCTGCATATCAAAGGTTTATTTTAGTTGTAAGTGTTGGACTGACAACTAATGCTTCACATATTTCACCTCTGACTGGCACATAGTGGGTGTGATTGACATACTTAGAACCTCTTCTTGAATTTTTTTAAAAAATATCTTAAATTAAATACATACTCTCATCATTTTCATCATCATTCTTTCCTCCTCCTGTGTACTGCTTCAAAAGTAAGTGAATGTATCTCTGTTGTCTCTGGCTCTATGACATTTGTATAATCTTTGTTATTATGAACAAGAGGACAATTATGTTGGATGTAATATAATGCATTTGTTTGCGTAGTTAGATGCTATCTGTGTTTATTAGGTCAACTGCCATTTTTCAACCCCACTGAGTGATAGATGAAGTGCTGCTGAATTGAATTACTTATATTTGGAAAATCAAAATATATACCCAATGTTTTGTTTTCCTTAAGAGAACTGTTTGTTTAATTGAAATACTTGCTTTCAAGATTTTTCTCTCCCTGGAAAGTACAATTTTACAACTATGTTAATTAATGAAAATTCTTTACAGTTCCATGGCACCCTTTTGTCTGAGAACCTCAAGGTTTACTTTAACCTTCATCATATTCTTGGAGAGACATGAATCTGGGATGTTTTCTTTTTGCTTATTCCTTTTTAAGTACAAAAAATGCATTAATTAAAAGCACCTACTTTGTGTCCAGCACTACTTTGTGAAAACAAAAAGTGTATCTCCCTCAGAGAGTTCTCAGAGAGCCTCACTGGGCCCTGACTACATTCTTGCCTGACTTTGGTGAAGGTGCAAATGAAGTGTAAACTAGAAATGGTGGGTAATAAGCAGGCAGATGCATTTGAAAAACTTCTTGTGGGTAAAGATCATACCTTTAAATTTTTTTATTTTTAATTTTTTATTGTGATTTGGGTGAAAGTTACAGAGCAAATTCATTTTACCTTCAACCCTTTATACACATTTGGTTTCATGACATTGATTGCAATGTAACAGATCTCTTCCCACTTCCTCCATGTGGTTGCCTTTCCCTTTAGCCTTCTTGCCTATGCATTTTTACTTCCCAGAGCTTTTGCCCCATGCAAATGCTGCCCTTCTGATTCCCCAGGGTTGATTATTTGAAGGAGTGCATCTCTCCGGTGTAACTATTCACTATTGTTTGCCTGAAAGGTAAGCCACAGGAGTGAGTTCAATTCCAGACACCAAAGATAACAAGGCCATAGTCTCATGGGTTTCACCAGTCTCTATCAGACTAGTAAAGCTCATCTTTTTTATGATTTATTTTGTTTCACATTTTTTCTTCCACTTTACCTGCCCCCCCCCAAAATAAAAAACCTTAAAAAAAGGGAGCTCTAATTTTGATCCCTTTCCAAGTGGTTGGCAGTGGTAGCTGAGCACCATCTACTTCTGGTCACAGGATCATGTAGGCTGAAGTTCTAATTGTTTCCATGTACCTTTGATTTTCTTTATTCTTCTTTGCTGTACATGAAGAGAGACCGATAGTTCCATCTTAGATGATATACCCAAGCTTGTAAGACCTTAGTCACTACTCACCAAAGTAGGCTGTCAAACAATGTTTTTGGGTACTATGTTACGCCAATTGAGTTTGATGTCCTCTATGACTACGGTTCTGAGCCTACAGGCCCTCAAGGTATTTTGTGCCTAAGAAGTTATCATAACTTTGTCACCTGTTACTTCTATTACATATACAGACATTTTTATAGCACATATAAATGTGTATGTAGAAATATTGTTTGTCAAACCTATATATGGTCATGAGTATATTCCTGTTTACCTGCCCATGTCTAATTATCTTGCCTATTTTCCTATGTATTCACCCATATATTAATGTTTGTTATTGCTGATAATGCAGATTTGTGTATGTAATAGTATTTATCTTTATTGCCTGTACCTTTTGTGCACCTCTCCATGTCTTCCTTTTCCTTGGTAATATTGTGCTGGCCACTCACTTTTGGTATATTGTCTTTCCTTTCATCCAAATCAATACATGTCTCTTACCTAGGCAGCAATTTTCCTACTCCTACTCTCCCATCTCTGGTAACCAAAAAAGAAAGTTTCCTTTGTGTGTAAATCTTTCTTTTTTAAAATAGTGGACTCATACAATATCTATCCGTCTGTGACTGATTTATTCACTCAGCACAATATCCTCCAAGTTCATCCAGTGTTATGAGGTGTTTCATGGATTCTTCATTATTCTTTAATGTTGCATAGTGTTTCATTATGTTTATCTACCTTGGTTTGGTTATATAGTCTTCCACTGGTGGACATTTACATTGTTTCCATCTCTTTACTATTGTGAATAGTGCTGCAGTGAATGTGGGTATGTATATTTCTACTCAAGTCCTGGCTCTCACTTCTTTATGACAGGTACCTAGCAGAGGGATTGCTGGACCAAATGACATTTCTATTTCCAACTTTTTAAGGAAGTGTTATACCATTTTCCACAGAAAACTCACTGCCCTTGAGTCAGATCCAACTCAGCCACCCCTCTTTGGGTTTCTGAGGAGGTATCACTAGGAAGTATATTGCCCACCTTTCTTCCGAGGAGTGGCTGGTACCATTTTACTGTCACACCAGCCATGTATGAGAATTCCAATCTCTTCACATCCTGGCCAGCATTTTTATTTTCTGTCTTGTTGAACTTTGTCGATATCGCTGGGGTGAGATTATATCTCGTTGTTTTGATTTGCAACTCTCTGGTGGCTTAGTGCCCAAAGCATTTGATGGCTAAACAGAAGGCTGGAGGTTCAAACCCACCAGCCACTCCTCGGAAGGAAGATTGGGCAATCTACTTCCTTAACGATACCGTCTCAGAAACCCATACTATGAGTCCCTATGAGTCTGAAATGACTTGATGGCAGTGAGGTTTTTTTTTAAATAGCTAATGATCATGAGAATGTTGTCATGTGTCTGTTGGCTGCCTGAATATTTTCTTTGGTGAAGTGTCTGTCTATGTCTTGTACCCATTTTTGAATTGGATTGTTTACGTTTTTTGATGTCGAGTTACTGAAATTTTCTGTAAATTTTAGAGATAAGTCTCTTGTTCGACATGTAGTTGCTAAATATGTCCCCCCCCCCCCCAATCTGTAGGTTCTCTTTTACTCTTTTGGAGAAGTCTTTGGATACTCATAAGAATTTATTTTTTAGAAAGTGCTAGTCATCTAGTTTATCTTCTGCTGTTTGTGCGTTTTTGGTTATGTATGATAGTCTATTTATGCCATAAATTAGTGCTCCTAAGTTTGCCCCTATTTTTTCTTAGATCTTTATAGTTTTATGTTTTACATTTAGATCTTTGATCCGTCATGAGTTAATTTTTGTGTATGGTGAGAGGTAAGGATCTTATTCTGTTTTTCTGCAAATAAATATCCAGTTCTGCCAGTACCATTTATTAAAGTCACTATCTTCCCTATTTAATGGATTTTGGCCCTTTGTAAAAGATCACCTGTCCATAAGTGGATGGCTCTATTTCTGGGTTCTCAATTCTGTTCCATTGGTCTATGTGTCTGTTGTTTTACCAATACCAGGCTGTTTTGACTACTGTGGCTGTATAGTAGGTTTTGAGATCAGGGAGTATGAAACTTCTTATTTTGTTCTTCTAAAGCAGTGCTTTACTTATCTGAGGTATCTTTCATTTCCATATAAATTTGGTGATTGGTTTTTCCATGTCCTTAAAGAATGTGGATGCTATCTACATTGGGATTGTATTCAATCTATAGATTGCTTTGGGAAGTATTGGCATTTTCACAACATTCAGTCTTCCTATTTATGAGTGTGGTATGTTCTTCCATTTATGTAGGTCTCTTGTAGTAATACTGTACTAATTCCTATAGTAATGCTTTGAGGTTTTCTTTGCATAGGTCTTGTGTATCCCTGGCAAGATTATTCCTAAATAGTTTATCTTTTTGGTAGCTATTATTAATAGTGCTTTTTTTTTTTTTTTCCTTAATTGAATTTGTCTTTGGTTTGTCAATTTTGTTAATCTTTTCCAAGAAGTAGCTTCTAGTTCTTGTTGATTTTTTCTATTGCTTTCCTGTTTTGTTTATTTCTGTTCTAATCTATATTATTTCCTTTCTTCTGGACTCTGTAGGTTTCTTTTGTTGCCTGTTTTCTACTTGTTGAAGTAGTTGGGTTCTTTCTTCTTTTCTGATGTGTGCGTTTAATGGTATAAATGGATCTCTGAGTACTGCCTTCACATTATCCAAAGATTTTGGTTTGCTGTGTTTTCATTCTCATTAGTTTCTAGGAGTTATTTATTTATTTATTTTAATTTAATTTTAATTTTTTATTTCTTCTGCTACTCAGTAGTTTTTGAGCATGTCTTTACTTTTTAATTTTTAATGTATTTCATGTAATAATGATGTCAAATAACTGAGAACTCCATATGAATACATCCACTGGACAAAGAAGTCATAATTTGTAGGTTAAGATGAACTATATAATCATGGAAAATTCTGAGAATCACCACTTAAATCCAGCTTTCTTGTGTTAGTTTTCTATTTCCATATAGTTAGATGCAAGTGACAGGTCCTGCTAAAACTCAAGGGAAGGGGATCATACAAAGGTGCAAGCACCAGGAGATCAGGATCATGGGGACCCTGGAGTCTTCCCACCCCACTCCTCAACCTGTCTATATTAATTAGGATTAGGGAAAGCTGGGTTTAATGGAAATGCCAAGTTAACATCTACTAAAGCAAAATAGAACTCTGGCCGAGAACCACTGGATTAGGTAGAAGAGCATTCCTAGTAAAGGCAACAGCTAATGCAAAAGTATATCATTGGAGATTATTTTGATAATTTCAAGAAGCAGAAAAGAGAATAGTAAGTCTAGCATAGCAGTCAAGGTATAGTGAGAGTGATATGCAATGTACTAAGAGAGGAAAGCAAGGACCATGTCAAGAAGGAATTATAAACTAGAGTAAGAATTTTGCGTTTTATTCTAAGTCTACTGGAAAGTCATTAAGAATTTCAAGTAATGGTGAAATATGATCAGATTTATATTTTGCAAAGAACCCAGCTGGTGGGTTCAAACTGCTGACTTTTTTGTTAGCAGCTGAGTGCTTTAAATACTGCATCACCCAGGTCCCTTAAAATGTGGACAATACCTGTGAAATGCTTATGGACAACTCCCAGCCCAGTGTTTAAAAAATACCATCTTTTATTATTATCATTATTGCTTATAATCAAATTTTTAGACAAAATTATGTGTCTTAAGGGTGAAGAAAATCTCATATCATCACGGGAATAAATAATGGTACAATTTGTCTGGAAAATTCTACGTCAATATCTACAAAAACTTTAATTATGTCCATGCCATTTGTCACAACAATTTCACTTCTAGGAACTTATAAAAATAATGCAAGATAATATATGTAAAAAGATGCATATTTTCATATCATTCAAAGAACATTAGTTGTACATTTAGGTAAAGAGAAAAATGTTAGTTCTGTATGTATGTGAGTGTATATTTGTGTGTGTAAGTGTATATAGCCAAATATTTATAATTACTATTTCTGGGTGGTGAGATTAGAGGTGACCTTTAGGAATTTTCTACTTTTCCAGATTTTTTTTTTGCACTCAATAAGATTTTCACCTATAGTAAGAAAAGAAAAACAACAGATGTATTATAAAAAAATTGAGAAAAAGGAAATGTGACAGGCTGCCTCTAAGCATCTCCTCTCTGCAGACACAGGTTGATGACCCTTCACCATTACACAGAGGAGCTGCTTCCCTTACTAACCTTTTTTTTTTTGCAGCAAGATTAAGTACTACTCAAGTCTAGATTTATTAGCAGTCCAACTAAGCAAGGATGGAGCCATGTGTAACTTGTAATTGCAGGAAAATGGTACTTCAGACAAGCTAATGAGAGAAGAAAGAAACAGGCCACTGAAGATGTCTACTTGTCACTGAGATATAAATTCTTTCCCCAATTACTTCTGTTCTTCCAGCTGTGCTGTGACCCAGTGCTTTGCCCAGGAGACCATCCATGTTCAATGGATTGTGGTGGAGCAACAATTCACCCATGCAGAAGTGCTTGTATGTTTCCAAAGAGGAATGTTATTCAAGTTCAAGAACAAAGTGAATTCTATACTGTCCTTATATCTTCTTTGTGTACATAATATATCATAAATATACTCATTTATTACACCAGACTGATTGATTCCACTAGAGGATGTCTGAAAAATTATTATTTGGCCACATTTATACCACTTTCCATTTTATTATATTCCAGGGTCATTAATAATGTGTCTAAACTACAGTCTGGTCTGTACTGCAATACAATAGATTTCGTACTAAAATGTTATACTAGAGAATGAATTTTGGAGCCAGACATACCTGAGTTCCAATCCAAGTTTTACCTTTTAAAAAGCAGTGGGATATTTCTTTCTTTCTTTCTTTTTTTTTTTTTTTTTATCAGATTCCTCACCTGTTAAATGTAGGTAATCATACAAAGAAGTCTGTGAGAGCCAAAATGAGGGGACTGCTTTCTTTTCCCAGGTCTTGCAAATTTTTCGCCTTTGACAGGGTGCAGTCTTACCTGTTTTCTATTTCTTTCTATTAGTGGAAAATATTTGAATTTTCCTTTTTTGACAGATTTTCACCTTACAAAGTTTCCAGCTTTCACAGATTTTAATATACCTTAATAAGTTCAGTAAATGTAGCATTTTTGCAATCATTAGAGATCACTTGTAAGATGGTTTTCATATAGTATGTACTCCATAAATTTAAATCTCATTTTTTTTTTTACCAAACAACTTACATTCCAAATTAATATAGAACCAATCATTGCATATCAAAAGTCCGTTACTGATAGTGATACTAGTGTATATATATATGTGAATATGCATAAATAAGGAGATTAAGAAGAAGCAATTAAGAGAATTTGATGGATTGTCTCTATTTGGCCTTTTTTTTTTTTTAATTTTTCCAATCTCCATGGAGCTCTGCAGTCTCTTGGAAAGAGCAAGGGACTTGGAGTCTTGAGTTTTAGTCCCAGTTCTACCCATGATTAGCTGTGTAACCTCATAAACTGAAAGCAAAAATCAAAAAAACCATTTTCAGTCAAGTCCCTTCTGACTCATGTCAACCTCATTTGTTACAAGAGTACAACTATGCCATTAAGGTTTTCTTGGCTGTAGTCTTTACAGAAGCAGACTTTTAGGTTAGCATTCAAATACAAACCCTTTCTGCCACCCAGGAACCCACATGTAACCCCACAAAAGTTACATGACCTTTCTGGACCTCATTTTCTCAAATCTAAAATGAAGATGAAAAACCAACTCACAGTGCCTCTTGGGGGATTGTGACAATCAAATGAAAGCACATATAATAAAATGTTTCATATTTTTTAATAGAAATATTAAGGGATTAGTAGAGTTGGGGAGTCCCTGGGAGGTGTGAATGGTTAACACAATCAGCTGGTTGGAGCTTCTACTCCACCCAGAGTTGCCTTGGAAGAAGGGTCTGGTGATCTACTTCTAAATAAATACTTCCAGCCATTGAAAATTATGGATCACAGTTCTTTGACACACACAGATTCATCATGAGTTGGGATCTACTTGACGGCAAGTGGTTTGGAGTCCTT
>NW_006921734.1:8466623-8476504 GCF_000298275.1 Orycteropus afer afer
GGGTTCCTGGCTTTTATCCCCTTTCTCCTGCTCTCTGGTCCTGCTGCTTTGGGCGGGCCTGAGTTTCCTCTCCTCACCTAATCCCTTTGGCTGATTACTCTTCTCTCTGGCTTCCTGGTTTTTAATCCCCTTTCTCCTGCTCTTCCGGCCTGCTACTCCAGGCGGGACTGTTCTGAAATTAACTATTTTCTCAATAGTTAGTCCTAAGTCTAAGATAGCAGACAGCTAAATGGAATTGGATATCTCTTGGGAGCATATGAATTGTGGTATTACAGGAGGAAGTCCAGGCAGGACAGCATAGCATGATTTCCATGGTGATACATGAGAGGCTGAATTAAGCTGACACCATGGGGGTAATATGCTGGACAGGTTGTTGATCAGTGATTCCATGAACTGAATGCATGCAAATCCAGGTCACTTGGAATAGGTATCAGAATTGAATGGCAAAAATTAGCACAATCTGGTTTAGAGTTTAGGACAAAACCCTAAAGCCTGTGGAACTAATAAATAGAGAAGCAAGTCCAGTATGGGAGGAGGTAAGATATTAGGCTGATAGTTGTATAAGGACTTAAGATAGTATTTGTGAAATTTGATCCAAGATTTTTTTTTTTTAAAGGCAGATAACTGAACAGAGGAATGATATCAGAAGCATAAACAAGATGACCTTGATGTTGTGTAATTGAACAAAAACTAAAGCTCCTAAGTTGTTTGAGACCCAATGCCAAGATTGGGCCTAAAAATAGATCTTAAGGAGGAATTTACCAATTAACTGTTAATTGAGAGTCATATTTAAAAATACACAAGGAATGAAGACCTTCTGGGAAATAAAACTGAAACCTCAATAGTCGCTTTGTGCCCTATGATCTAGTCTGCATCAATTAGGTGAAGACCCAAACCCCAAACTGCTGCCATCAAGTCTGTTCTGACTCAATGACTGTAAAGGACAGAGTAGGACATGCCCCACAGAATTTCCAAGGCTGCAAATCTTTATGGAAGCAGATTGTCTCATCTTTCTCCAGCAGAACAGCTGGTAGGTTTGACCCATCATGCTGTTGGTTCGCAGGCGAATGTTTAACCACTGCATCATCAGAGCTCTTGTATGTGAAGACAGCAGATATCATCATGAAAGCAAAACACATTGATTTTTTTTTTTTTTTTTTGAGTCCCAGTTGTCATCCCACACCTATTCAGCTTGTGTGGCTACCTACTATTATTGTTTGTTATTGCTCCTTTTTTTTTAACTTTTTATTATGATTTGGGTGAAATATTACAAAGAAGACTTACTTTACATTCAACGGTTCATACATATTTTGTTTCATGATTACAATCCTCGCAGTGTAATAGCTCTCTTCCCACTTCCTCCCTGTGGTTTCCCTTTCCCTGTGTCCTTCTTGCCTATGCGTTCCTGCCTCCCTAGCTTTCACCCTATGAAAATGCTGCCCTTCTGATCTCCAGTGGTTGATTGTTCTAAGAAGTTCATCACCCTGGTGTAGTTGTTTCCCTTGTAGGCCTGTCTACTGTTTGGCTAAGAGGTAAGCCACAGGAGTGAGTCCAATTCAAGAACCAAGAGTGACTAGGTGCCATAGTCTCAGTGGTTTCATTGGTATTCATCAGACTAGTAAGCCTGGTCTTTTTATGATTTTGAGTTTTGTTCTACATTTTTGTCTCTCTATCCAGGATCTCCAATTTTGATCTTTTTCTGAGTGGTTGGGATTTGTAGCCAGGCACCATGTATTCTTCTGGTTTCAGGGTCATGTAGGCCGAGGTTCCCTTGGTCTACTAGTTCTTTGGACTAATTGTTTCCATGTGTCTTTGATTTTCTTCACTCATCTTTGCTCTGCATGAGAAGAGATGAATAGCTCTATATTAGATGGCTGCTTGCAAGCTTTTAAGAACCCAGTCACTATTCACCAAAGTAGGGTTCAGAACAATGTTTCTGTGTACTATCCTGTGGCAATTGAGCTTGATGTCTTCTGTGACCATGGTCCTGAGCCTGTGGGCCCAACAACCAATGCCCTCAATGTGCTTAGTTGTGGCTAAGAAGTTATCCTAACTTGGTTTGATTTTTGACAAAATGACACCATACAAAGAAATTACTGTGCCTGAAGATCATCACTTTGTAAGTGACTTTGACCAACTCTGATTGCAGGCAGCAAATGGTAACGTATTAATATTGTACATGGTTTGTTGGAGTCACTAGTTGTTTAAACTTAACTTATTAATTGATAATTTGTATTTTCTTTCTGTCCCCAGTCTCAGGGGAATTCTCCAAAGCAGAGACTGTACAATTACAGGCATTCTGAAAGGTCATTGTGCCCAAATAATATGAAGTAATGTTAAATACTACCATCAAAGACCTTTACTTATGATGAAACATTGTACTATTATAAGTCATTAGTAAGTATTCTGGAAGGCTTTAGACACACTAAGTCAATACCACTTCAGTATGAATGTATTTACTCATTCTATTAGTTATCTATAGACATGAAAAAATTCCAAAATTTAGTGGTTTAAAATGATGAACATTTATCATTTAATCATTTCTATTGGTTGTGGAACTGTGTGTGACATAACTGGGTGTGTCTACCTCAAGTTTTCTCATGAAGTTACAATTAAGCTATTGGCCAGGTTTCAGATATCTCAGCACCTGGCTGGAACTGAAGCAATTACTTCCAAGATCACTCCTGTGGTTGTTGATAGACTTCAGTTCCTCACTGACTGTTCACTGGAGACTTTAGTTTCTTGTGAGAAGAAACTTTCCATTGATTGCCAAAGTGTTCTTCTAACATGGCAGCTAGGTTCCCCCAGAATTGAGTGATCCAAGAGAGAGCAGGAGAACTTCCAAGAGGGGCATCAAAGACCTTTTATAACCTAATCTTGGAACTATACACCATAATATATGCCATACTCTATAGCAGTAAGTCATTAAATGCCACCCATGTTCAAGGGGAGGAGATAACATGGCATGTGAAAACTAAGAGACAGGTACAGTGAAAGCTGTGTTAGATGCTGCCCACCACACTAATTTACTTAGTAATGTTGTTGTTGTTATGTGCCATCGAGTTGGACCCAACTCTTAGTGATCCCTCCTTAGGTTTCCGAGGCAGTATCACTACAGAAGTAGATTGCCCAACCTTCCTTCTGAGGAGTGGCTGGTGGGTTTGAACTGCCAGCCTTCTGGTTAGCAGTCAGTACCTTAGACGCTACGCTACCAGAGCATTATTTTTTAGGTAGCAGGTGGCCCTGAGTACTGGATGGTGGGGTAAATAATGGACACACATTTGTATTATAGTTAAAACCAAAACCAAACCAAACTCACTGTCGTCGAGTTGAACCCGACTCATAGTGATCCCTCCTTGGGTTTCTAAGCTGGTATCACTATGGAAGTAGATTGCCCAACCTTTCTTCCAAGGAGTGGCTGGTGGGTTTGAACCACCAGCCTTCTGGTTAGCAGTCAAATGCCTTAGGCACTATGCTACCAGAGCTCCTCATTATAGTTAAAGTTGTACAATTCCAATTATGTGCTGCCTCTGAAAATAATCATATAATATGCATGCTTATAGAATTGTTAAATGCTCCTTGGAAGCGAGAATGGCCAGACTTCATCTCACCTATTTTGGTCATGTTGTCAGAAGGGACCATTCCCTGGAGAAGGATTTCATGCTTGGTAGGGTGGAGGGTCCACGAAAGAGGGGGAGGCCTTCAACGAGATGGATTGACTCAGTGGCTGAGATGATGGGCTCAGGTATATCAGGGATCGTGGAGCTGGTGCGGGATCAGGCAGTGTTTTGTTCTGCTGTGCATGGGGTCACTATGAGTCGGAAACGACTCGACAGCACCTAACAACAACAAACATAGAATTGTTATACAGTTCAAATGTTATAAATCTAGAAGCACATTGAAATCATAGGCATAATCAAATTTGAGCCAAAAACGGTCTTGTATAATCTAAATTTTCATATCAAAATAGATTTTCAAAGGTTACAGAATGTATACAGAGATTATTTTTTAAAATTGCCATGACAATAGCTTTATAAACAGGAGTTATAAAAATACTTCTCAGAATGTAAACAATTTAAAGTAGAATATCTTGCATAAGTACATAGCTCACATGCCTTATATTAATTACAATATTAATAAACAGAATGCTAATTATAATATTCTTTTTCTTATGAAATCAACCTTCTAAATTGGTATCAGCTTAATAGATGCTATCTCAATATTGACACCTTAGTTAGGCCCCAAATAAATCCACTAAATAATTATGCCTTGTTAGTTTAATATTCAATGTCTAGGAATACTTTTAGAAAGGGATTAAATAATATAAGCAATGAGATATTCAAGGAGTTAATAGTAAGCTC
Source organism: Orycteropus afer afer (assembly GCF_000298275.1). NCBI lineage: Eukaryota > Metazoa > Chordata > Mammalia > Tubulidentata > Orycteropodidae > Orycteropus > Orycteropus afer. The sequence goes on from NW_006921734.1 coordinate 8,470,985, forward strand.
TTAAAATTTGGAGTAAATATGGGGAAGTAGTAAGGATCCTTGAGAGAAGAATAACAAGCAGAAATCAAGCCCAAATGTCGGTATAGATTCAGTTTCCTACTAAGTTGGTCATAGATATGCAAGGTTGGGTAGTATCTTAGTTATCAAGAATTGCTATAATAGAAATATCACAAGTGAATGATGGCTTTAACAATCAGGAATTTATTTTCTCACAGTTTAGGAGGCTAGATGTCTTAATTCAGGGCACTGGTACTAGGGGGAAGCTTTTTCTCTCTTTTGGCTCTGGGGGAAGATCTTGTCTCCTTCTAGCTTCTATTTCTTGGTTCCTTGTTGATCTTCATGTGATACAGCATCTATCTTCCCCCATTACTGCTTGTTTCCTTGATTAGTCTGCTCATTGGTATTGCAAAAGAGACTGACTCAAGACACACCCTACACTAATATTGCCTCATTCACATAGTAAAGAAAACTCATTCCCAAATGAGATTCTAACCATAAATATACCCATTCCCTTCCAGTCAATTTCAAGTCATAGCAACCTTATAGAACAGAGTAGATCTGCCCCATAGGGTTTCCAAGGCTGTAATCTTTATGGAGACAGGCAGCCATATCTTTCTCTCATGGTGTAGCTCATGGGTTTGAACTGCTGACCTTTCAGTTAGCAGCTGAGAGCTTAATCACTGCACTACCAAGACTGTTTTAAATATAGGGACTGGGATTCACAACACATATATTTTTTGGGGGATGCAATTCAATTCATAACAAATACTAAGCCTGGGATGAAAGAAACAAGGTGTGTGTGGAGTGTTGGTCATGTCAGTGTCAGATACCAAGTTATCTATTCTAAAGTAAGGGAAACAAGTCAGTTAGAAAAGATAAGATCTAGCCCTCATTTTCCTAGTTTCACTAATGATTCTATCAGTCTCCTTTGCTGACCCTTTCTCTTAGACTTGTAGTGTAAATATTGTAATGCCTCATGGTTTGGTCCTAAGCCCTTTTTACCTATATTCTATCCAGAGTCAATCTTAGCAAATTCTATTACTTTCTAAATATAGTTTAAATAACACTATATTCTAATGAGGAACTCTGATGGCATAGTGTCTAACGTATTTGACTGCTAACCAGCAGGCTGGTGGTTCAAACCCACCAGCCACTTTTTGGAAGGAAGATTGGGCAATCTACTTCCATAGTGATGTTGTTTTTGTTGTTATGTGCTGTCAAGTCAGACCCGACTCATAGCGACCCCTCCTTGGGTTTCCGAGGCATTATCACTATGGAAGTAGATTGCCCCATCTTCCTTCTAAGGAGTGGCTGGTAGGTTTGAACCACCAGCCTTCTGGTTAGCAGTCAAGTGCTTTCGGCACTATGCTACCACCTGGGAAACCCAAGGAGGAGTTGCTATGAGTCAGATCCGACTACATCGCAGTGAGTTTGGTTTGGTTTTGAGTTTATATTCTAATGATCTCCCTATTAAATCCTCATAACTGGCAACTCTCCTAAATTTCAGATTTATAGTTCTAATCCTCTTTAATATCCCTACTTGGATACTAGTAAGGAGCTCTGGTGGTGTAGTGCCTAAGGCATTTGACTGCTAACCAGAAGGTTGGTGGTTCAAACTACCATTGTCTCCATGGAAGGAAGATGAGGCAATCTACTTCCAGAAAGATTTATCTCCTTGGAAACCCAATAGGGTTCGCTATGAGTCTTACTAATAGGAGTCTCAAATTTAAATGCCCAATGTAAAACTCTAAATTACTCCTTTCCTAAAATCTGTTTTTCCTTCAGGCTTTCTGTCTCCATGAATAATATAATTCATCCAATCACTCAAGCCAACAAACTAGGACTTTCCTTCACCTCTCACATCAATCTATAAGACATGTTGGTTTTACCTTTAGTACTTCCCTTAGACCTGGGCAAGTAGGGGTTCTTATCCTATGCTTATGCTTCAGGAGATCTCACTAAAAGTATTTGCCTTGGGAATTTTCTAGACACCTGTGACAAACCTGGGACAAGCCTAGGCTGGCTTGGGTGACCCATGTCCAAACTGGTTGGATACAGAACTGTCTCCATTTCTCTTCCTTGGGTGCATGCTGCCTTCTAACCACCCCAACTCATCAGTTGGGCTCAAAAAATTGCCCCTCATAGCTCTGGAATCTGCATTTATGGGAAAATTCCAAGGCCCATGACCAGGCTTTGATTCCTGTAGACAACCTGTTATTCCAATCTGGCTTTGAAATTGGCCCACCAGAATTATGTTGACACACTGATTTGGAGTAATTCTTACTCATGTTGGACACAGGACAAGTTCAGGGTTTGAGTTATGTTGTGCTGGTGTATTGGCTGTCTGTGTTCTGATCAAGTTGCTTTTCCAGTCTACAGTACCTGAGGATGCCGGGGACAGCAAATACTTTTTACCCTGTAGATCCCCAGTGCTATAACCCAGAGTAATAACTCAGTCCTACAGGCTCCATGACACATGTTACATAATACTCCATGGGTATTACCTATTGCTTCCTAGGGTTTTTAGGATTGTTGCTCCACAACATCAATATTTGATGTTCTCTCTTGCCTCCAATGTATGTGAAGAATCTATGGTCTCCCTGGTTGGTCTTCAGTCATGCTGGATGAAGGATGATCATTCCTCGGGCATATAGGATTATTCTTAAGAATTTATATTTCCATTCATATTCACATTTATATATTTTGGTATTTGACTTGACATTTCACTTTCTTAATATTGTCTTGTAATGAACTGAAGTCATTAAATTTAATAGAATATATAAAATTTTTATTTAAAATTATTTTCTATCCTCTTTAAAAAATATTGGCCCATCCTCAAGTTAATGAATATATTCTTCTGTTTTCTTCCAAACGGTTTATAGTTTCATCTTTAACATATTGATCTACAGTGCATCTGGAATTGACTTTCATGTTTATCATGGAGTAGGAGTCAAGGCTCATATTATTTTTAAATGGATACTCAATTGACCCAGTACCATTTATTGAAAAGAACATGCTTCTCTTTGCTCTGCATTACCATTTAAGTCATAAATCTAGTCACCAAGTTTATCTGTAGGTCTGTTTCTGGTTTCTCTAATGCATTTCATTGATCTATTTCTCTACCTTAACATCAATCCCATATTGTCTTAATTGCAGCAGCTTTTCAATAAATTTTAATATTTAGGGTTTTAAGTCCTTCAACTTTGATATGCTACTTCAACATTTTGGATATCATTGGCTATTGAATTTTTATGTGAATTTTAGAATAAGCTTGCCAATTTATTCAAAATGATCTGTTGGGATTCTTATTGAGATTGCATCTACTGTATAGACAAGTTTGGGAGAATTACCATCTAAACAATATTAGACCTTCCAATCCATGATCATGTTATATCTAGGGATTCAAAAAAGTATTTTTTTTCCTACATCATGTCTTTAGTTTTAGTGTAGTGATCTTTCATACCTTCTGTTAGATTTGTACATAGAAAATTGATATTTTAATTAAGTTCTCTTAAATCGCCTCGTTTGGTTTTCTAATAGTTTATTGATGTCATACAAATTATGAATAATTTTTTATATTGACATTGAATCCAGCAACTTGTTAGCAATACATAATAAATTAATTGGATTATATTTTGGCTTTTCTATTTGTACAATTATGCCATCTGTAAAGTCACTAATGATTCCCATTCTTACGGCTTTCATTTATTCTAATTTTTGCATATATTTTTTCCTTACTGAGCTACTTAGGAGTTCTTGTACAATGATGAACAGAATTGGTAATAGCAAGCATTCTTGTCTCATTTCTGATTTCAATGAGAAGATTTCAATATTGCACATTAAAGATGATATTGCTATCGCTTTATATACATTAAGGAAGTTCTCTTCTGTTTCCAGTTTGCTGAGAGTTTTAAATCATGAACATGAATTGAATTTTATTAAATTCTCTTTCTGCATTTCATTTGGAATGATTATATGATTATTGCATTTTATTTGAGACTACATGATATTTCTTCTTTATTATTTTAATGTGGCCAAATGTTAGATTGCTTTCTGATTATTAAACAAACTTTGCATTATGGAAATAAATACATTTGGGTGTAATATGTTACCTTTTTAATTACTAAATTTTATCAGAAGGCTGGTGGTTCAAACCCACAAGCCACTCCTCAGGAGGAAGATTGGGCAATCTTTCTCCATTGTGATACTACATTGGAAACCCAAGGAAGGGTCACTGTGAGTCAGATCTGACTCCACGACAATGAGTTTGGTTTTTTGGTAATATTTGCTCAGAAGTGTCACATCCATGATTTGTAGGGATTTTAGTTTATAATTTTTCTTTTCTATTCTATTTGTGTTATTTCTTCCTTAAATATTTGGAAGAATTAATAATTTAAGCTGTTGGGCCCAGAAATTTCTATACAGTAAGCTTTTTAATTACTTTAATTCAATAATAGTTATATAACTATACACATTTTCTTTTTCTTCCTGAGTCAAGTATGGTAAAATGAATTTTTCAAAAGATTTGTAAATTTAATCTAACATTTCAATCTTTGGCATTACTTTTTAAAATAATATTCTCATATAATCTTTTTAATATCTGTAGGATATGTTGGGATAACCTCTTTTTGCTGGGTAGATATTGATAATTTGTGTTTTCTTTTTTTCATACAAATTCACCAAATTTGTCAGTCTTTTTAAAGGGACAACTTTTGGCTTCATTGATGCTCATTTGTGTTTTATTTCATAGGATTCTTATTTTATCATTTTTTTTCCTAATTTCTTTGACTTTATTTTATAATTTGCTTTCTTCCATCTTAAGATGATTAATTAGATAATGGATATTCAGACTTTCTTCTTGTCAAATATTGCATTAAGGCTATAATATTTCCTCTAATTGCAGCTTTAGCTGAATCTCATGAGTTTTTCTACTACATACTTTTGTCTTGGTTATCAGTCATTCTTATATATTTTTTTTAACTACAGCCTCTGTGACAAAAAATCTTACAGAGCATTTAAGGTTCTGGTATATAGTATATACACCTACAAAGGATTTACTTTTTTTCCCTCCTAACAAATAGTCAAATTAGTGGCAAACAACTTTCATTAAAACAGGGACTGAGATGATTTGAGGCTGGAATTTAGTCTTAGTGATGTTTCATTCTTACTCCTGGGATATATGTAGTCTTTATGGGGCCCACTATAAGCCAAAGGTATTGACCAGCAGCTTACCACCTTAAAAAGCCCTGAACTCCAATGTTTCTTTCCCCAGCATAGTGAGACTATAAACACTCAAGGTTTGTTAGTCTCTCACATGCCATTTATGAACTGGTGAAGTATCTGAAAGAGAAAATCAACACAGAATGTTTGGTTTACCTTTCATTTCTGCCTTGCTCTTTCTTATCTTGGCCATTCAGGTATGGTTGCTTTGTTAATGCTTGCATGATTTCAAACATATATTTTGAAATATTTTATCTAGCTATGTTGGTTATTTATTTATTTATTTTTTAATTGTGATTT
>NW_006921734.1:8479227-8502177 GCF_000298275.1 Orycteropus afer afer
AGGATCATATCATCAGCAAACAGGGATAGTTTGACTTCTTCCTTACCAGTTTGGATGCCTTTGATTTCCCTTTCTTGCCTTATGGCCCTGGTTAGGAGTTCCAGCACAATGTTGAATAGAAGTGGTGATAGCGGGCATCCTTGTGTGGTGGAAGCCTTTTTTCTGTAAAGCAGACAAAATAATCATTTCAAATCATGAATCAGATCAAATACCCTTTCTAGTTAAGACCTCCCAAAGGATTTTCAGAGTCCTTAGAATAAAACCAAACTCCTTACTACATGATAGGCCTAATATGATTGTGCTCCTGCTTATCATCTGATCTCATCTAACACTACCTTCCTCTCTTATGCTCCAGCCACCATGGCTTTCTTTCTGTTCTCAAATGCACCAAACTCTTACCTGCCTTAGAATCTTGTGTTCTGTTTGCCTGGAATACTTCTACCCTTGAGTGCTGTATGGATGTTATCCAGGATTCCAATCCAACGTCATCTTTCCAGAACAGCCCTTTCTTGACAACCAAGGGCTGCTGTGTAGCACAGCTCAAGGGTATAAGGTTCTCATTACAGCCTATATAAATGGCACTTGAGTTGGCCAGTGCAAACCCTGTTGCAGCTTTATGAATCTATCCTAGATCATGTTATCTAAAATTATTCCCCCATCACTCTTGAGCGTAGATTCTTATCATGATCTGTAATTAGGTTATTTATTCATTTACTATATAGAATGTGCATTGGCATTCTGCCACTTTTATCCCCAGAAGGTAGGAATCTTGTCTCTATTCTTGCCTGCTATATTCATAGAGTTCAGAATAGAAACTGAAATATAGTTTGGCACCTAATACATACTTGTGAAATGAATACAAATTGTAAGGGTATCTCCATGCATATCAAAAGTCATGTCTCCTCTGCCTTGTTTGCTTGGCTCCTACAAGGAGTTCGGTGGCTCACACTGGTTTCTTGTACTATATTGTTGTTGGCTGCCATTGAGTCAACACTAAATCATGGCAACCTTATTACAGTAGAATGAAATGTTGCTCAGTCTGCATCCTAACAAGCACCAGCATGTTTGAGTCCATCATTACAGTTATTGTGCCAGTTTATCTCACCAAGTGTCTTGCATGCCCTCATTGGATCTCTACTTTACCAAAAATGATGTTCTTCTCCAGCAATTGATCATTCTATTGTGCTCCATAAGGTTTTCATTGGTTAATATTTATAAGATCACCTGGCCTTTCTTCCTAGCTTTCCTAGTCTGGAAGTTCCACTGACACTTGTCCATTCTCGATGGCCTTTCTGGTATTTGAAATAGCAGAGGCATAGCTTCCAGCATCACAATAAACTGCAAGTTACCACAGTGTGACAAACTGACAGATGAGTGGTAGTATTGTACCAGATAAACCAAACCAAACCAAACCAAAGCAAAAATTGATTAATAAATATTTATGGAGTAAAATTACTATGAAAATGCAATTATTAAACTGATAAGGTATTGGTTCAAGATAGCTAAATAGACTAGTGGAACAGAAAAGAGATTCCAAAAATAGAGCACACAAATGCACTTGATTTTTTTTTTCCCCTAAATCTCAATGTAATTAAAGACAAAGAAGTTTGTCAAGAAATGGTATTGGAGAAACTGGATATTCATATGTAAAATAATGACAATTTACCATATACTTACACCATATATAAAAATTTGAGAAAGGTCATAGGCCTAATATGAAAGCTAATGCTGAAATCTTCTAGAAGAAAATACTTGAGGTATTCAAAAATATGTTAAACAGTAAACAAAAATGACTAGATATAAGAGAAAAAAAAGATACATTACACATCAACAAAATTGAAATCTTATATTCATCAAAAGACAGTATTAAGAAAGTGGAAAGGCAATATATATATAATACATATATCTGACAAAGGTCTCCTATCCAGAATACATAAAGAAAAATGAAAACAACCCTATTTTTCAAATGGGAGCTCTGGTAGCATAGTGCCTAAGGCACTTGACTGCTAACCAGAAGGCTGGTGGTTCAAACACACCAGCCACTCCTCAGAAGGAAGGTTGGGCAATCTACTTCCGTAGTGATACTGCCTTCCAAACCCAAGGAGGGGTCACTATGAGTCAGATCTGACTCGACAGCAGTGAGTTTTTTTTTTGTTGTTGTTGTTGTTGTTTTATTTTTCAAATAAATCAAAATACTTCAAAAGGAATTAATAAAAGATATCCAAGAAAACCTAATAAGCCTTTAAAAAGGCACAATATCACCAGCATCAGGGAAATTCAAGTTAAAACTGCAATAATATGCCAGCACAAGACCCATACATTTAAATGACTGAAAACACAAGAATGTTTCCAAAAATGTAGAATAAAAAGACTTTTGTTTTTTTAAATAATAGCCCCTAAATTGGAAACAACCTTAAACATTCATCAACAGAAACATGGATAGTGGTGTGAATGTACTGAAAACAACAGATTTACACAACAACATAGAAGAATCTTAGAACATTGTGTGGAGTGAAAAAGCCAAAAGAGTACATCGTATAAGATTTTTTTAATATAAAGATCAAGAACAGACAAAACTGATCAGTTAGGGTTGTTGATTGGGAAAGTGTGCAATGGAGTGATGAATAGGTTCTACATTTTTATTGGAGTTAGGATTGCATGCATGCACACAAGAAAAATTCATTGAACTATGCAATTAAGATATATGCATTTCATTGCATATAAATTATAATTCATCAACATTAAATAGTAACTAAATTTAAAAAGCTAAGTGAAAAATTACTTAATATACAAAAAACAAGTACTTGATGAAGGCTGTGATAAATTTTTCCTTTAGAATCATATTCATTTCAGTTGATTTTCAAACATATATTAATGCTGCATCTTGTTTCTAGTGGTGATTATATATGCTTAAGAACAGACATCAATTTATATTCAGAATTCCAAGTGCAAAGTACTCTTTCACTGAAGAAAGAAGAAAACCATGATGTTCAATCTACAAACAACAGAAACTGCCCTAAAGTCAGACTATTGCAGACAATATTGTACTGTGGATGGCAGTTATGACATCGTAGCAGCAAGATGAACTTCCTGTCTGGTTTCATGAGATAAACAGCTTAACATCCTAAATAAGTTACACAAACGCTATATCTGGTAGCTATAAAAATAGAATGTATTTATAAAGCACGTTTGTATGTTTCACATTCTTCTCTTTACAGGTTTCAAATTCCATCATTTTCCTTCTCACTGTCTCTTATATTCACTCCCTGCTTTCCAATTCCCAGGTCATACGATAATTCAAGATCTTTAACATTCTCATGGAGAGTGAAGATTGTATAAAAAGCATGGCCACACTCCCAAAATTATAATTTGATTCTACTTTCAATAATGGCAACCAGAGTTTGAGGAATCATTCAACTGACTGAACTAAGCATAAGTTATAACCCATTATATTAAACCTCTTCTCCATTTTATTACCCATCTTCTTCACATGTATCCTCCTTTAAGCCCTCATAACATTGTTATACCCACATTTTTTGTTATTCCATCATGATTTTTTCTCATTTTTTTTCATAATTCCCTCAAGCATGCTCTACAATTCAAAGCAACACTTTCCTATTGACTTTTCTATTTGTGCCCTTTCACTAGGCCTTCCCAAAATTGTCTAGCTTTCTACTGTCCTTAACATGCACTTATTGTCTTGGTAGATGCTGTGAATATGTTGTTGGTGGTGTTGTTAGGTGCCTGGTCCAGTGCCAGCCTCACAATCTTTGCTATACTTGAGCCCATCGTTGAAACCACTGTCAATCCACCTTGTTGAGGGCCTTCTCTTTTGTTGACCCTCCATTTTACTAAGCATGATATCCTTCTCCAGAGAATGGTCCCTTCTCACCAAAGCAGGTGAGAAGAAGTCTGGCCATTCTCATTTCCAAGGAGCATTCTGGCTGCACTTCCTCCAGGACAGATTTTTTAGTTCTTTTAGCAGTCCATGGGACTTTCAGTATTCTTTGCCAGCACCACAACTTAAAAACATCAACTCTTCTTCCATCTCACCTATTCATTATCCAGCTTTCACATGCATACGAGGTGACTGAAAACACCATAGCTTAGGTTAGGTGGACCTTAGTCTTCAAAAAGTCATCTTTGCTCTTTAGCACACCTAATGTTCTGGATATTTATGTCTGTCTCTTCAAGCTCACTGTCCCCTTTTGTCCCTGGACTCTGTGCCTGAAGAGGCTGACTTCTGTAACTGCATCACTCACACTCCCTTGCTCTGTAGCTTCTGGTTGGATTTTATAGGTGAATTTTATTGGCCAGATATTGATAAGTAGGAGAAGAGAAAGAAGAGGATAATTATTTTGGGAGCTTTCTGGTCACTATATTCCCCTAGGTAAGGCCATTATTATTGTCAGGTGGTCCCTTTGCCACAGAAATAGTTTTGTCTGAGTTCTATTAACAATAACCTCCCATTGCCCCTCAGATGAAAGAAGTGTAAAGACTTTCTGCTATTTTTAGTCCTAGGATGCTTCACCATTCCTTCTAGTTTCCTCTAACTTTCCCATAGCCTTTCAAATTGTATCATCAGTTAATTTTTCTTTCCTGTTTGGGTTTTCCATCTGTAATCTCCCAAGACCCTGACTGATACACCTGGTTAATGGAAAAAAGAAAAAAGAAGCTTGAATACTTGACCATCTCAGAGGACATGGACATAGTTAATGGGAAGAAATAACAAGAAGAAGAAAGAAGACAAAGATGATGAAGAAGAAGAAGAAGAAGAAGAAGAAGGGGCAACAGCTTGAATACATGACAGAGATACAGTTTTAAAAAAATCTTGTCTCTTTCCATACATCTGTGGTCAACTGATTTTTTACAAGGTTGCTAAGTCCATTTGTTGAGAAAGAAGAGTTTCTTCAATAAATCGTGCTAGGAAAATTGGATTTCTACATGCAGTAAAATGAAATAGGATCCATGCTTCACACCATGCATAAAAACAAATTCAAAATTGATAAAGATTTAAAAGTGCAAACTTAAACCATACATTTCTTAGAAGAAAAAGCAAGGCAATGCCATCAGGCCTAGGTTTTGAAAATGAATCATCTAACATAATAACAAGAGTATAAATAGCACACACACACACACACACACAAAGAGTCCTCACATAAGCTAAAAACTTTTGTACATCAAAAGACTTCAAAAAAGTGAAAAGATGAGCTACTGATTGAGAAAATATCTTTGAAAACTGCATATCTAACAAGAATATACAACAAGAATCTACTAATCAAAATATATATATAAGAGTCTGCACTATGGATTATACCTCAGTATAAAGAAAACAAAAATCCTTACAACTGGACCAATCAGCAGCATCACAATAGATGGAGAAAAGACTGAAGTTGTCAAAGACTTCATATAACTTGGTTCTACAATCAGCACCAATGGAAGCAGCAGTCAAGACATCAAAAGGTGTATTGCATTGGACAAATCTGTTGCAAAAGATCTCTTTCAGGTGTTGAAGAGCGAAGATATCTCCTTGAAGACTAAGATGCACCTAACCCAAGCCATAGTATTTTCAGTCACCTCATATGCAAGTGAGAGCTGGACAATGAATAAGGAAGACTGAAGAGTTGATGCTTTTGTGTTGTGCTGGTACTCACAGATGAAAATACCATGGACTGCTAAAAGAACTAACAAGCCTGTCCTTGAAGAAGTGCAGCTAGAATGCTCCTTGGAAGCGAGAATGGCCAGACATCATCTTACCTACTTTGGTCATGTTGTCAGAAGAGACCATTCTCTGGAGAATGATGTCATGCTTGGTAAAGTAGAAAGTCAACAAAATAGGGGAAGGCCCTCAACAAGATGAATTGACACTGTGGCTGCAGCAATGGGCTCAGGTATAATAGGGATACTGAGGCTGGCACAGGACTGGGCAATGTTTTGTTCTGTTGTACATAAGGTCACTATGAGTCAGAGATGACTCAGCACATAACAACACAGCACAAAACAAAACTTTGACAATCTAATAACAAAAAGATAAATAACCCAATCATTAAATGGACAAAGGATTTTCACAGACATTTCACCAAAGAGGACATTCAAATGGCCACCAAACACATAAAAAGAAGCTCAGTATCATTAACCATCAGGGAGATACAAATCAAAACCACAGTGAGATACAATTTCGCTCCTACTAGTACGGATAAGTTAAAATAAACAGGAAATAATGAACATTGGTAAGGATATGGGGAAACTGGAAACCTTAGCCATTACTGGTGGGAATGCAAAATGGTACAGCTGCTGTGGAAAACACTTTGGTGGTTCCTCGAAAAACAAAAAATAGAACTATTATAAAAAACCAAAACCACTGCCATCAAATTGGTTCCAACTCATAGCATCCTGTAAGACAGAATAGAAATAATAAAATAAACATTTGTACAATGTTTACTGTGTCCCAAAACTATTCTTCACTTTACATACACCATCTCAGGTAATCTTCACAAATCCCTGTTTTACATATGGCAAGTCATTTAACCAGTCTGTGGTTCAGTTTCACAAGGGTACACCGGAAGTAAATGTTAGAACCTGGATTCAAACCCAGACAGTTGCCTCCAGACTCCATACCACTAATTTCCATGTGCCTTGCTGGATTCTCTTATGATAGTGGTTGGTCTCAGTTTCAGACAGTAACAGAAATGATTGGAACTATCTGGACTCTTTTGGAAATAAGTCAACAAGCCTCCGCGTTTTTGCGCTATGTTGTTGTTGTTGTTGTGTGCCATCCAGTCGGACCTGACTCATAGCGACCCCTCCTTGGGTTTCCAAGGCAGTATCGCTGCCGAAGTAGATTCCCCAACCTTCCTTCCAAGGAATGGCTGGTGGGTTTGAACTGCCAGCCTTCTGGTTAGCAGTCAAATGCCTTAGGCGCTATGCTACCAGAGCTCCTTTTTGCGCTGTAGTAGCACCTCAAATCATTCCAAGTCAGGAACATTTTCAGCTCATTCAATTTTAATGACTAGCTTGGAGGCAGAAGGAAAGAAGGAGAGAATAACTAAAAATGAATGAAAGGTTTAGTGTGGATAAAATTAGGAACAAAAATTTGTGTGATAGTTAAGGTTATGTGTCAACTAGGCTGGGCGTAGTTGAGTGCCTGGGCAGCTGGTTATAGTCATTCCCTGTGATGAGACTGGCAATCAATTCCATAGTGGAATCTGCCCTAAAGCAGATTGTGGCCGTTTCCAATATATAAGGAGAAGGCTTGGGAATGGTCTAAAGCTTTTCACACGCTTGAAACCTGCATGTAGCCAAGTCATTGTTCAGCCGCCTGCCATGTAGTCTGCTGATCTTGGGACTCTTAATGAACTTGAATCAGTGGCCTGCTGTGTGGTTTGGTAGTATCGAGACCATGCCTTTTCACTTGTTGGCCTTCAGTTTGTCAGCCTCAGCAGCCAGCAGCTGCCTGAATGAACGCTTTAGTGGGCTGGAAGTGAAAGGCTGAGCTGAAACTCAAGGTTGAGGGGCTTTCACCCAGCCCCTAATGCCTGGCACTTTGAACTTAGCATTCTAGCCTCCAAAACTGTAAGAGGGTAAACTCCTGTTTGTTAAAGCTACCTGTTTGTGGTATTTTCTGTTATAGTAGCACAAAGTATCCAAAACAATTTGTAGCAGACAAAACAGAAAATTTGGGCGAGGGGAGAATGACACTATATTCCCCACAGAATTTATCTACACACTTGCCTAAAAGTTGACTTACATGTATTCAGGAAGCCAGCACTTCTTATTTTGAAAGTAATAAAAAGCGCTTACATAAATACCTTCATGGATGTTTGGGATGGTAAAAGAGAAGATAAAAACTCCAGATCTGAGCTCCTTTCATACTTCTGCTTCTTATGAAACAATAACAATGTATCTTAAAATAACAACCAAGACAGAAAGGCCCAGGGCTTGAGGGCTGTTTTTTTTTTTTTTTTTTTTTGCTTGGGGGAGGCTCTACTTTAAAGCCTGGGGCTCAGGTAGGCAGGTGCAGAGGGGTGAGGAACAATTAAGGGAGATGAACTTGTCTGTCAGTTTGTCATCCTGTGGTGGCTTAAGTGTTTCTGTGAGGCTGGAGGCTATGCCACCGGTGTTGCAAAATGCCAGCAGGGTTACCATGGTGGACAGGTTTCAGTGGAGCTTCCAGGCTAAGACAGACTCAGAAAAAGGAAGAGGCCATCCACTTCACAAGCAATTGGCCAATGAAAACCTTATGAATGGTAGTGAAACACAGTCTGATATATTACTGGAAAACTTTATGAATAGCCCTGAAACATTGTCTGATATAGTGCCGGAAGATGAGCTCATTAGGTTGGAAACCAAAAAAAACAAACCAACAACAAAACCTTGCTGCCATTGGGTTGGATCCAATTCATAGTGACCCCTCCTTGGGTTCCGAGATGGTATCACTATGGAAGTAGATTGACCAATCTTCCTTCCGAGGAGTGGCTGGTGGGTTTGAACTGCCAGCCTTTTGGTTAGCAATCAGAACTAGCTAATCAATCCTACTTATTCATGAAACCCACCTACAAATAGCTTATACAGTCCTCAGTTTTTCTGAATTCATAGGGTCACTTTTTGTTTAATATTCAGCATTTAAATGGCTGGAAGTCCCCATTCCATACAGTGAGGATTCACATATCTTGCCCAAACCCTCACCTCCTATGATTGTTTTGTCATGTTGTCTCTGAGCTGATCAAGTCACAGAACCCATTCTTCTCTCTGCGATGTACTTCAAAGCATTACCCTCAAAAGAAGCCAATCATCAAGTAACAGGAGATACATTGCAGCATGCCCAACCACATAAAAAACCTATTGCCATAGAGTCAATTCTGATTCAGCAACCCTATAGGACAGAGTAGAACTGTCCCATAAAGTTTCTAAGGCTGTAACCTTCATGGAAGCAGACTGCACATCTTTTTCCCATGGGAGACTGATAAATTCAAACCACCGTTTCAGCAAACAGCTGAGCATTTAACCACTGCACCACCAGAGCATTTTCTAAACTACAAACAATTTAATATTAAACATCCCAGTACATAAAAGTCACTTAGACATTTCACAAATGAAGAATTGTATAGAAGAATTACTGTAATGAGCCAGGTCTTAAAGAACAATCTGATGTTTCCAGTTAGAAATTGACAGACGGAGCATTAGAGAGGAAAGAGTAAGAGCAAAGGTACAAATAGGGCATGAAGCATGAAAAACATCTTTCTCAAACAAGCCTTTCAGACTGTTCACCAGTATTCTTACATTGAGGAGCTCTGGTGGTGCTGTGATTAAAATATTGAGCTGGTAACCAAAAAGTTGGTGGTTCGAACCCACCAGCTCCTTAATGGGAGAAAGATGAGGCAATCTGCTTCCATAAAGATTTATAGCCTTGGGAATCCTATGGGGCAGTTCTGCACTATCTTATAGGGTCACTGCCAGTTGGAATCAACTTGATGATAGTGTTTTTTTCCTCCCTTTCCCTTTTATATTGTTCATCTACCTACCACACCTCAGAAGATAGTGGCTAAATTGAGTAAGTTCTGTGGATAAAACTCAGAGATGTGGTTTTGGGGTAAATAATGGACCAAAAAATCAATTCCAACTCATAGAGACCCCTCCTTGGGTTTCCAAGGTGATATCTCTATGGAAGTAGATTGCCCAGTCTTCCTTCCGAGGAATGGCTTGTGGGTTTGAACTGCCAGTCTTCTGGTTAGCGTCAAATGCCTTACACACTATACCACCAGAGCTCCTAAATAATGGATAAATAATGGGCAGCTAACAAAATTCATTTTGTATTGAATTTGGTAGCCAGATGAAAGCCCATGGAGAATTTTGAGCAATGGAGTGTCATGATCAAAACTAGACTATAAGAAGATTAATACGGAAATAATGTGTGTGATCTTCCTGATCTCAAAACCTACTATACAGTCATGGTAATGAAAACAATCTGGTACTCGTGCAATGACAGACACGTAAATCACTGGAACAGAATTGAGAACCTAGAAATAAATCCATCCACCTATGGATGGATTTTCGACAAAGGGCCAAAATCCATGAAATGATGGAAGAGACAGTCTCTAACAAATGGTGCTGGCAAAAATGGATATCCAATTGCAGAAAAATGAAATGAGATTCTTATTTAACACCATATACAAAAACAAACTCAAGATAGATCAAAGATCTAAATGTAAAACACAGAACTATTAATATTATCAAAGAAAAAATAGGGACAAACTTAGGGGCCCTAATTTTTGGCATAGACTATCAAACAACAAAAAGTACACAAATAGCAGAAGATAAACTAGATGACTGGGACCTTTTAAAAATTAAATACTTACGTGCATCAAAAGACTTTTTTAAAATAGTAAAAAGAGAAGTTATAGACTGGGAAAAAATATCTGGCAACAACACATCTGACAAGGGACTTATCTCTAAAATTTATAGAAAATTCCAACCCCCCAACAAGAAAAAGACAAACAACTCAATTAAAAAACAGTCAGAAGACGTGAATAGATACTTCACCAAAGAAGACCTTTAAAAAGACAACATACACATGAAGAAATGCTCACAATCTTTAGCCATTAGAGAGATGCAAATTACAACAATGAGATATTATCTCACCCCAGCAATAATAATAAAGTTCAATTAAACAGAAGACAATAAATGCTGGCAAGGGTGTGGAGAGATTGGAACTCTCATAATTGCTGGTGGAGCTGTAAAATGGTACAACCACTGTGGAAAATGGTATGGTGTTTCCTAACAAAATTGGAAATGGAAATATAATTTGATCCAGGAATCCCACTCCACTAATAGGTATATATCCGAGAGAAATAATAGCTGGGACATGAATTGATACATGCACACCTGTGTTAAATGCGGGATTATTCACAATAGCAAACAGATGGAAACAACCTATGTGCTCAACAGATGAACAGATAATCAAACTGTGGTACATACACATAGTGGAATAGTAAAGAATATGCAACATTAAAGAATAACAAAAAATCTGTAAACCATATAATAATGAGAATGAACCTGCAGGACATTATACTATGTGAAAGAAGTCAATCACAAAAGGACAAATAGTTTTGAATCCACTACTACAAAACGTCAAAGAATGGTTTATACACAGAAAGAAACATTTCTTTGATGGTTACAAGGGATGAGGAGCAGGGAAAGTCACTAACTGGATAATGTTGTTGTTGTTATGTGCCATCGAGTCAGACCCGATGCATAGCGACCCCTCCTTGGGTTTCTGAGGCAGTATCGCTATGGAAGTAGATTGCTTCACCTTCCTTCTGAGGAGTGGCTGATGGGTTTGAACTGCCAGCCTTCTGGTTAGCAGTCAAGTGCCTTAGGCACTACGCTACCAGAGAAGGGAAAGGCAATATACAGTGAGGTGATCAGCATAATATTACTAAGGCAAAGGAAGACATGGAGAAGTGCACAAGAGTTACAGACAACAAAGGCCAATACTATGACATATACAGTCCTGCAATATCAGCAATAACAAACAATAATCTACAAGTGGATACACAGGCAAGCTGAACAAGTATGGGCAAGCAAGCAGGACTACAGCCATGAGCATATATAGGTTTGGCAGAGGATTTTTCTACACAAATATTTGTATGTGCTGTGAATATATCCATATATATAGTGGAAGAATCAGGGGTCAAAGTTATGAAAACATCTTAGCTTTAACCCAGAACCTGGGTTAAACCAAACTCAGTGGGCTTGGAGCTTAAGGACTACAATCTTGAGGCACAGCTAAGTCAGTTGGCATAACATATTTCACAAAGACACTATTCTACATTCTACTGTGGTAAGTAGTGACTGTGGTCTTAGCAGCTATTGAGCAGCCATCTAAGGTACAACTATTGGTGTCTCCCTGTCTGAAACAAAGAAGAGTGAAGAAAATCAAAGATACATGGATACAGTTAGTCCAAAGGACTAATGAACCACACAAACCTCGACCTCCTGAACCCTGAAACTAACAGAAGTACTAGATGGTGTCCAGCTATC
Source organism: Orycteropus afer afer (assembly GCF_000298275.1). Lineage (NCBI taxonomy): Eukaryota > Metazoa > Chordata > Mammalia > Tubulidentata > Orycteropodidae > Orycteropus > Orycteropus afer. The sequence goes on from NW_006921734.1 coordinate 8,491,267, forward strand.
ACAGCTGACTACTCTGAAAGGAAACACAATAGAAGGTCTTTGACAGAATAGGAGAAAAGTGTGGAACAAAATTCAAAATCATTAAAAAAAAAAAAAAGACCAGGCTTACTAGTTTGATAGAAATGGGGGATCTGATAGAGATGGGGGCCTATGGTTCTTAGTCACCCTTCAAGGCTGGAACAGAACTCAACTTCCAGCCAAATAGGCCTATAATAGCATTAGGGAAGTATGCACTCCTTATAACAATCAACAATATATGATCAAAAACCAGCTTTTGTCCATGCATAAAGCTCAGAAGGCAGAAAGGGATAGCAAAGAAGGAGGAATAGAAATGGGAAATACAGGGAGGAAGTGGTAAGAGTGCTGTTACATTGTGGGGATTGCAATCAATGTCATGAAAAAAAAATGTGTATGAATTAAACAATGTCCTCTGTAAATTTACACTCAAATCATAATAAAAAGTTAAAAAAAAATGTGTGTGTGATGAGTTCCAAAGGGGAGAAGGTGAATGGAGGGAGCTAATTGTGAACAATGGGATATGCTCTCCATATCTCCCTTTAGTTCTGCTAGGACTGTTGTTCATAGATAGCCATCAGTTGTCAGATGTCATGAATTGCCTCAGCTGCAGAGAGCTCCCTTAGCCAAAATTAGGACCCTTGCAGGAGCTTACATCCAATGGCTGTTCTATGCATGAGTATAAAGACTTCTACACCTTATCCAACTCAGGAAAACTCTGAAAGGCCATTCTAACTTCAAAGCTTCTATTGTGGTAGGGGGTGGGTCAGTGCTGTCCTTGGATTTAACTGCAGTCTAACTTCTCTCTGCATATTTTACTTCATTCCTCTCCCTTACACAGATGTTGATCCCAAAACACTGCTTAATAAATATCCAGCACTGTACAATCCACTCCAGCCCAGAATCTGTTTTCCAGGAAACCTAGTCTGTGACATTAGTCAGAACATGATTACAAGAGAGATTCTAAATTAAGGGTCTAAGTTGGAGCAGTGTCATCACTGATAGCATTAATGCACTTGGCTGGTAATTGAAAGGTTAGTGATTTGAGTCTACCCAGAGGTGTCTTGGGAGCTCCGGTAGCGTAGTACCTAAGGCACTTGACTGCTAAGCAGAGGGCTGGTGGTTCAAACTCATCAGCCACTCCTTGGAAGGAGGGTTGGGCAATCTACACCGCCTCGGAAACCCAAGGAGGGGTCGCTATGAGTCAGATCCGACTCTACGGCACATAACAACAACAACAACAGAAGTGTTTCAGAAGAAAGGAATGGTAATCTACTTCTGGAATATCAGCCATTGAAAGCTCTATGGAACATGGTTCTATTCTGACAGACAGGAATAGTAATTAAATTGGCAACTTTTTTTTCTTTAATCTGTAATAGAAAGGTCAAAGAGAAGGAGTCAGCTCCTCCATGAAACTGTTTTGCTGTCATGTAGCTGTATTTGGAAATTCTGCAATAAAGATTTCACTAAGGCTAAGACTATGTGACTGCAAAAATGATCCAGCCTAGCCCATTCAAAGCATTTATAAATGAATGAATAAATCAGTGGATGAATCAATGAATGAAGCAGATGTGGAAAGTCCATTTATAATCCCATGAATAGAGTGAGTCCAAAAATACTGGTTCTGCTGTCCGTAGGGCTATGGTAATAACCACAGAGAAACAGACTGACTGTCTTTGTCATCACATCTGATTTCAGCTGTACACGTCTGTACAAAGACTGTGATGAGGGAAGCAGTGCAGAGAATTTTTAATGTGAAATTTACTGTGCCACCATTACAAGTTCCGTGAATGCTAATGAGGAGTTTGAGATACCCTAAATAGGTATATCTTACCACAGTGTCCTGAAAAACATTAAATAGCACTTTGTTTCCCAATTAAGGCATCAGGTTTATAAAAGGTTACACTGAAGCTCACCTAACTATATATCAAAAATTTGTAACTTTGAATCAGCCAATACTATTTTTTTTTTCAATTGACACTTTGATTTTATAAGCTAGTAAAAATAAAATGAGAATATACAAAGAATTTATAGTAAATGAGCTGGCTTGGTTGTAATTCTTCTCTTTCTCCTAAAAATAGGGAACAAATAAGGCCTGGATAATATTAAATGTTATTATTTGGATACTGGTTAATGGGATTTTGATTCTATTAAGTAAAGACAGTTCAAGGAATGGTCTAATTTCTACACTGATGCAGCCAACTTCCTATGCTAAGTATGCCCAGACATAATAGGCCTTAGATACTGAAATACACTTATTCTCCAAATAAATTTCATTCTTCCTAAATATGGTATCCTTATCAAGGCAATTTTTATTAATTCTACAAATATTTAGTGAGTACTAGCTATGTTCCAAATGCCATGCTAAATAAGGGGAATTTACGATTATGAAAGAAGCTCTGGTGGTGTAGCTGTTAAGGAATTTTGCTGCTAAGCAAAAGGCCAGTGGTTCAAACCCACTAGCTACTTCGTGGAAGAAAGATGAGGCAATTCGCTTCTGTAAAGATTTACAGGTTTGTAAATCCATTTTGGGTCACTAGGAGTTGTAATCTACTCGATGGCAGGGAATGAGGGATAAAGAGAGAAAGAAAGAAAATGTGAGGAAGGGAAAAAGAGGGGTGTCTAGAAGGAAAGAAGTCCTGACAGTGACAAAATTCCTGAGAGTTAAAGTAATACATGAACCAAAACATCTATAGGTTTAGTATCTTGGACATCACCGGCAGCATCTGCAAAAGCAGTTTCAGCAGGAGAGTGGGCACAGTATGATGGGTCCATACCATGGGAAGGAAGTAGACACAGCAGGTTCTGAGTAGCTTTCGAGAAGTTTGATATGAATTGGAGGAAAAATGCAGGGTGGTGACTTGGGGCATGGATGAAACAGAGGAGGAAGGGTTTTTCCATGTATAAAAAAATGATCTTACAGGAAAGAACTACTAAAGAAGCTAACATGGAGGTGACAGAAGAGATACGTGATGAAGTATAGTCTCTGAGAAGGCAGCCCGAGATGGGACTCTGATCACAGGTCATGAGATCATAAAATACCCATAATAATAACAATAATTAAAGAAGGTCTGCCTTGGTATTGTACTCTTCTAAGATCCATCTATATAGGATCAAACTGACAACAGCAACTTGAAAGATTAGATAGGAAACTTAGGGGCAGTGAGTTTATGTTAATGAGAGGTAAAACTCAGAAAAGGAGAGTTAGAAAGGTTGCATAACTCAGCATTTTTTGTTGATGCTGTTGTTGTTCCCTCCCCTCCCCTCTCACCCCTGGTAATCAACAAAGAAAGTTTCCTTCCATATATAAACCTTTCCTTCACTTGGTTGCACAATTCAAAGAATGTAATTAATGTCACTGAATTGTACATGTCGAAATTGTTGTATTTGTGTTTGTTCTGCTGCATATGTTCTCAACAATAAAGCAAACCAAACTCACTGCTGTCGAGTGGATTTCGACCCATAGTAACACCTCCTTGGGTTTCCCAGGTGGTATCACTACGGAAGTAGATTGCCCAACCTTCCCTCTGAGGAGTGGCTGGGGGGTTTGAACTGTCAGCCTTCTGGCTAGCAGTCAAATGACTTAGGCACTACACCACCGAGCTTCTATTCTCAACAATAGCAACAAAAAACAAATTATGTAAAAAAACAAAAGCATGTACAAATAATATCAATAATAATAACTATTGATCATTATGTGCCACGAGATATAACTGTTGAATATATTTAATCTATACCTGATAAGTATTGTTAGATATGTATCATTAGTTCATTTTTATAGGAGAGGAAAATGAGACAAAAAGAAGTGTAATGTAGATGTTGACATGTTTGTAGGTGAAGAAATAAATTAAGGGGTTTACTACTTGTGGCCCTCAGTTTGGGCCTGTGCAGTAGAAGGTGAGTAAATCATGTGAATGAGGAAGCTGATATAATAAAGGGCTGGAGTTGAATTATGAAAGCATAAAATAGTTATGGTGGGGTTGGGAGTGAGATTCAACTAGAAATTACAGGAGGCTTTCTGAGAAGCAATGGAACTGGGTGAAGTTCAAGGGCATGGATTTTCACTAGTTATAAACAGCTTAACTGTGTGATTTTCTTCAGCAGCATTTGGCCCTTGTTGTTGATATTAGGTGCCATCGAGTCGGCTCCAACTCAGAGTGACCCTATGTAAAACAGAATGAAACACTGTCTGGTCCTGTGCCAGCCTTACAATCCTTGCTACACCTGAGCCCATCTTTGCAGCCATTGTGTCAATCCATCTCGTTGAGGGCCTTCCTCTTTTTTATTGACCCTCCACTTTGATGTCCTTCTCCAGGGAATGGTCCCTTCTGAAAACATAACCAAAGTAGATGAGACCAGGTCTGGCCATTCTCACTTCCAAGGAGCATTCCAGCAGCACTTCCTCCAGGACAGATTTGTTGGTTCTGCTGGCAGCCCATGATACTTCCAGTATTCTTCACCAACACCACAACTCAAAAGCATCAACTTTTTTTCAGTCTTCCTTATTCATTGTCCAGCTTTCGCATGCATATGAGGTGACAGAAAATACCATGGCTTGGGTTAGGCACACTGTAGTCTTCAAAGAGATGTCCTTGCTCTTCAGTACTTCAAAGAGGTCTTTTGCAGCAGATTTGCCCAGTGTAATATGCAGTCTGATGTCCTGACTGCTGCTTCCATTGGTGTCGTTTGTGGAACCAAGTAATATAAAATCTTTGACAACTTCAATATATTCTCCATTTATGCTGATCCTGTTTATTGGTCCAGTTGTGAAGATTTTCGTTTTCTTTATGTTGAGATGTAATCCATATTGCAGACTGTAGTCTTTAATCTTCACAAGTGCTTCACATCATCCTCACTTTCAGCATGCAAAGTTGTGTAGTCTGCATATTGCAGGTTGTTAATGAGTCTTCCTCCAATCCTGATGCCATGCTCTTCTTCATATAGTTCAGCTTCTTGGATCATTTGTTCTGCATATAAATTGAATAAATACGGTGAAAGGATACAACCCTGACACACTCCCTTCCTGATTTTAAACCATGCAGTATCTCCTTGTTCTGTTTGAACGACAGCCTCCTGGTCTATGTATAGTTTTCTCATGAGCACAATTAAGTGCTCTGAAATTCCCATTCTTGCCAATGTTATCCATAATTTGTTATGGCCCACACAATCGAATGCTTTTGCATGGTCAATAAGCACAAGTCAACATCTTTCTGGTGTTCTTTACTTTCAGCTAAGATCCATCTGACATCATCTATGATATTCCTCATTTCACATCTCCTGAATCCAGCTTGCAATTCCGGCATTCTGGAAGCTCTCTGTCAATATACTGCTGCAACCATTTTTGAATTATCTTTAGCAAGATTTTACTTGCGTGTGATATTCATGATATTGCTCAATAATTTCCACATTCTGTGGGATCACTTTTCTTTGGAATGGGTACAAATATGAATCTCTTCAGTCAGTTGGTCAGGTAACTGTCTTCCAAATCTCTTGGCATAGCTGAGTGAGTGCCTCTAGTGCAGCATCTGTTTGTTGAAACATCTCAATGAGTATTCCATCCATTCCTGGAGACTTGTTCTTCACCAATTCCTTCAGTGCAGCTTCCTTCAGTAACATTGGTGCTTGATCATATGCCACCTCCTGAAATGGTTGAACATTGACCAATTCTTTTGGGTACAGCAACTCTGTTTATTTCTTCCATCTTCTTTTGGTGTTTCCTGCATCATTCAATATTTTGCCCATAGAATCTTTTAGTATTGCAACTTGAGGGTTGAATTTTTTTCAGTTCTTTCACTTGAGAATTGCCAAGAGTGTCCTTCCCTTTTGTCTTTCTAACTTCAGATCTTTGCACATTTTATTATAATAATTGATTTTGTCTTCTCAAGCTGTTCTTTGTAATCTTCTGTTCAGATCTTTTATCTTGTCATTTCTTCCATTTGCCTGAGCTACTCTCCATTCAAGAACAAGTTTCAAAGTCTCTTCTGACATCTTTTTTGGTCTTTTCTTCCTTTCTTCTCTTTTTAATGACCTCTCAGCTTCTTCATGGATGATGTTCTTGATGTCATCCCACAATTCTTCTGGTTTTTGGTCATTGGTGTTCAATGCATCAAATCTATTCTTTAGATTGTCTCTAAATTCAGGAAGGATATAATCCAGGTCATATCTTGGTCTTGTGGATTTGTTTTAGTTGTCTTCAACTTCAACTTGAACTTGCATATGAGCAGTTGATGGTCTGTTCCGCAATCAGCTCCTGGTCTTGTTTTGGCTGAAGATACTGAGCTTCTCCATAACCTCTTTCCACAGATGTAGTAATCTGATTCATGTGTGTTCCATTTGGCAAAGTCCACGTGTATACCTGCCCTTTATGTTGTTGGAAAAGTATTTGCAATGTGTAAGTCCTTAGTCTTGCAAAATTCTATCATATGATCACCAGCATTGTTTCTATAATGAAGGCCAACTGCCATCGATTCTTTGTTTCCAACTTTTGCATTCCAATCACCAGTGATAATCAAGACATCTAGTTTGCATGTTTAGTTAATTTCAGTCATTTTGTACCCTAGGAGCAGAAATGGACTTTTGATTTCGGCACCAGGATTATAGTTATTCTTTGCACCTTTAAGAACTTCTGACATCCTGAATGACATCGATATTTACATGATGGCCCTAGAATATTCTATCACCAAGTTCTTTGGCCCTATATATTCCAATAATCTTCCTCTCCACTCCATTTCATCCACTGTATGATCATTTCATGAATTTTATTGTAATCTTGTACAAGGAAGCAGCAGTTAAGAAATCAAATGACATATTGCATTGGGAAATCTGCTGCAAAGGATCTCTTTAAAGTTCTAAAAAGCAAAGGTATCACTTGAGGTCTAAAACAAATGAACAACAACAAAAAAAAAACCCTCACTGCCATTGAGTCAATTCCAACTGATAGTGACCTGCTTTGAGTTTCAGAGGCAATAAATCTTTATGGAACTAGATTTCCCAGTATTACTTCCACTGAGTGGCTGGGGGTTTGAACCACCAACCTTCTGGTTAGCAGTCAAATGCCTTAGGCTTTATACTCCAGGGCTCTTTTGATGTCTGAGGTGCTCTTGAATCAAGTCATGGTCTTTGACATTGCCTCATATGTCTGCAAAAGTTGGATAATTAAAAAGGAAGACAAGAGTTGATGATCTAAGTTGTGGTGTTAGTGAAGAATAATGAGCATACTGTGAACTGTCAGGAGAACAAACAAATCAGTCTTTGAAGAAATATGACCAGAATGCTCCTTAGATGTGAGGATGGTGAGATTTTGGCTGGTTTATTTTGGACATGTCATCAAGAAAGACAAATCATTAGAAATGGGCATTATGGTTGGTAATAAAGGGTAAAATAAAGGGTCAGAGAAGATGAGAGAAACCTTTGATGAGGTTAATTGGTACAATATCAGCAACAACGGAGTGAAACATATGTATATTCATGAAGATGGTGCAGGACCAGGCAACATAAGTTTATACAGAAGTTCATATGAGTCAGGGTTGACTTGAGGGCAACTAACAACAGTATCATAACCTTATTCACATGATCTATATTGTTGGATTTCATTAGGACTTTCAATACACTTAATCTTCTGTCTCTTCTCAATTTATGAAATTCCTTTATATCTAGCTGTGATCCCAATATTAATCACATCACTCATTCATTGATGCTACTGTCACTCTATGTTCTTGCACGTGATCCCTCTATGTAGTATATACTCCTCCTACTTTCTTTGCTAGGCAAAAGCTGCACCATATTTCAAACTTAGCTCAATGACAGCTCCTCTAGGAAGCCATCTGTGACCCTCCTCATCCATAGGAATGTTTCAGTTATGTGTCTCTCTCCCTCAGCACACTGCATGACTCCTCACATTCTGCAAAGTGATTATCATATAATTATGTAATTATTATTGTATGGTCTCCTGTTTCAAACTCACGTCTACATGTCACCACAGTAGGACAAACCAACCTTCCTTCTGAGGAGTGGCTGGTCGATGGAGATAGAACTTTGTTTTTGTCAATTTGCTATTTAAAAATGGTGATACAACAGTTAGTCTTTGAAAGTTAAATTTTCACTGACTGACGTGTTATATAGCATTTCAAGGACAAAATGAAACAGTAAGAATAACAATCTAGAATGTAGGTTTTAAGAAGGTTAGAATTGCATCTTTTAAATCTGTAAATTCATGATGAAGCCTCCAGATTATTTTATGTTATCTCATCTCATCTTCACACAGTACTGCAATGAAAGCCTTCCCTAAAATTTAGACAAGGAAACTGTGTCCAGCTTTATTAATTAGAAGCAGTGTTGTTTTGGACCAAATTGCATCCCCTTAAAAGATACACTGAAGTCCAAATCCCTGTCCCAGTGAATGTGACCTTTTTGCAGATGTAGGGTTTGTCTTTGCAGATGTTATCAGTTAAATTAAGAAAGTCATATTAGAGTAGGGAGGGTACTAATCCTAATCCCTGCTGGGTGGTGTTTTAGAAAAGAGAAGGGTAAATACAGAAACAGAGTCATACAAAGGAGAAGACAACATATGAGAATACATCTACAAGCAAGGATTGCCAGTAGCCATGAGAAACTAAGAGAGTCATGGAACAGTTCTGTCAGAATCCACAAAAAGAATTGGCACAGTCAAGACTCTGATTTGGACATCTACCCTGCGTAACTGTGAGAAAATAAATTTCTGTTCTTTAAAGCCTCCCACCTTGTGGTATTTTGTTATGTCAGCCCTAGAAAATAAAGATAATTATGGACCACTGAAAGGGGTATAGACTTTGCAGAGAAGCACTAACACAGTCATTTGCCAAAATATTCCCTTGTGCAAATCACTTACTCTCTCTAATCCTCAGGTTTTTTTAAATTTGTAAACGAAGATAATAAATGCCTACTTTAGTGCACAGTTGTGAGGGTTAAAGGTAATATATGAAGCATCTGGTGCAGTGCCAGGCTGCCATCGAGTTGGTCCACTCATAATAACTCTGTGTGCAACAGAGTGAAACACTGACTAGTTCTGCACCATCCTCACAATCATTGTCATGAGCCCACCGTCACAGCCAGTGTCAATCTATCTCAATGAGGGTCTTCCCCTTTTTCACTGACTTCTCCTTTACCTAGCATGATATCCTTCTCTAGGGACTGGTCCCTTCTGACAACATGACCAAAGTATGAAATATGAAGCCTGGCCATTCTTGTTTCTAAAGAGCATTCTGGCTGTACCTCCTCTAGGACACATTTGTTCATTCTTCTAGCAGTCCATGGTACATTCAATATTCTTTGCCAACAATACAATTCAAATGTATCAATCCTTCTTCATTCTTCCTTATTCACTGTCCAGCTCTCACATGAAGCTATTGAAAATACCATGGCTTGGTGCAGTTTAGTCTTCAAAGTGACATCTCAGTTGTGAAGGTTAAAAGTAATATATAAAGCTTTGGGCACAGTGCCAGGAACATAGTTGGTACTAAATAGAACTACATTAATATATTATACACGTTTATTTAGGAACCCTGGTGGTGTAGTGCCTAAGACATTTGCTAACCAGAAGGCTGGCAGTTAAAACTCACCAGCCACTCCTGGGAAAGAAGGTTGGGCAATCTACTTCCGTAGTGATACTGCCTTGAAAACCCAAGGATGGGTTGCTATGGTCAGATCCAATTCTATGGCAGTGGGTACACATTTATTTACAATCTAACATCATTCTGTTGTTGTTGTTGTTGTGTGCCGTTGAGTCGGACCCGACTCATAGTGAACATCATTCTAGGCGATTGTAAAGTTAAGTCCAGTTCCAAAGCCCATTACCCTAACTAACTACAATTTCAGGTGACCTCACCAAACATACTTAACCCATGTAGAACACATTTCTCATTAGTGACTATGATTGGGGGGCTGCTTGTTGTAGTGAAAAGTACAGAGAATCTAGAATCTTAAGACATATAAGTCTCATCTCTGATCCTTATCAACCTGAGCAAGTGACCTCTATAAATTTGTTTCCTCCTATGTAAGATGAGACAATATACATATTGATCTCATACTATTATAAATATCTAGTTAGATAATTTATTTAAAACACATCTTTGTAATAATAATGTTTCAGTGTTTTCCACAGATTGTCATTATCATCAGTATTTCTATACCTACTACTAGTACTTTTATAACCATGCCAAGAGCTCTCATTTAAACCTCACCAAAAACCCAAAACAGTTGCAGTGAGGTCAGTTCCAACTCATGGTGGCCCTATATGTGTACACCTGCACTACATAGGATTTCCAAGTCTATGAACTTTTGGAGGCAGACTGACAGGCCTTTCTTTCAAGATGTCTTGGGTGGGTCTGAACTGCCAACCTTTTAGTTAGTAGTTGCATGCGTAAACGTTTGCATGACCTAAGGACTAAACCTCAGAACTTTTTATTATCCATAGTTGACAGATGAAGATGTTAAGGCCAAGGGACAAAGCTATTAAGTGGTAGAGTTGGGATCTGAATATAAATCTTTATATTCTATAACCTGAACATGCTACTTTATTGCCTCTAGCCTGGTACAGAAAGGTACTGTACAAATTAGTTTGCCAGAAGAGAGACATGACTTGAGCAGAAGATAATTGTATCAAGTAGCAGAATGTTTATATTCCTAGGCAGCCATTTAGAAATTTTCTCCAGAATCCAGATTGAAGCTACATCCTCTGAATTAGGAAAAGCTGGGGACAGTTAAGACCATTCCGTCATCACTCAGTCTGGAAGGAGAAAACGTCCATTGCTAAGGTTGTTGTTGTTGTTTGCCATCGAGTCGGCCCTGACTCATAGTGACCCCTCCTTGGGTTTCCGAGGCAGTATCACTACGGAAGTAGGATTGCCCAACCTTCCTTCC
>NW_006921734.1:8502282-8510924 GCF_000298275.1 Orycteropus afer afer
TAGTAACAGGGAAATTGTAATGACATACCCAGAGCAGCAAGGCCTCAGACATTGACGGGGGCAGTGTTTGGCACTAGAAAGAGCTACCACTGATTCAGACACAAATAGACTGGAAACCAGCTTTATCATCTTATGGCTTTAGCAAGTTAGCATTTTGTACTCATTTCTCTTATCTATAAAATGGAAAGACTGTATATCAATGACTTCATTAACCTGATAATATAGTGATTTATAAGCCATAAGATTCCCAAGAAATTAACTAGAAGGTCAGGCCAAGTGTGTAAATCCTTGTCAGGCAGATATCATCAATATAATCACTTATCAGTGCAGGATACCTTATGATCCAAATATCCACTATTGAACTAGGGCTAATTTAATCAAAAGCAGGAGGGTCAACATGAAGGGGAAAACAGAATTATATACATGATGTAATCTCTGATGAATATAATTATAGAGCAATATAAATTCCTTAATGTTGTTATTGGGTGCTGTTGATTCCAACTCATAGCAGCCCTACGTGATAGAGTAGAACTGCCCCACAGTATTTTCTTGGCTGTAATCTTTATGTAAGCAGATCTCCAGGTCTTTCCCCTGAATAGTTGCTGGGTGGGTTTGAATCTCCGATCTTTTAATTAGCAGCAGAACACTTTATCATTTTGCTACGAGGCTCCTTAACTCTTTAATAGCTCCTACAAAGTATGATGTACTTGAGTAATCCCCTGAATGAATCCTATGTGTTGGGATCAGGCATTGTGGTAGTTATGTTTGTGTATCAGCTTGTCTTGGCCTGGTTGAGTGGCTGGGCAGCTGGTGGTAGTTATTCCCCATGATGAGACTGGCAATCGATTCCATGGTGGGATCTACCACAAGCAGCTGAGTGGCTGTCTTTGGGATGTGGTCTGCTTCCTGTATATAAGGAGAAGCCTTGGGGATAGTCTCTAGTTTATGACACGCTTAGATCCTTCACGTAGCTGTGTCGTTGTTCAGCAGCCTGCCATGCTCTACCAACCTTAGGACTTACAATGAACTTGAATTAATGGCCTCCCATGTGGTTTGGTAAGATCAGGACTATGCCTTTTTACTTGTCAACCTTGGGCTTCTTAGCCTCAGCAGCCAGCAGCTGTCTGAGTGAAGAAATGCCTCTAGCTCCAGTGAGCCAGGAGCAGGAGGCAGAGCTGGACTTCAAGGTTGAGGGGCTTTCACCCAGCCTCTAGAGCCTGGCACTTTGAACTTGGATTTAAAGCCTCCATACTGTAAGAGAACAATCTCCTGTTTGTTTAAGCCATCACATTTGTGGTATATTCTTGTCAGAGTGGCACTAGGTAACCAGAACAGGCATTATATGACAAGTTTCTTGTTCACATGTGTGAATGCGTTTATTATTTTTTTCTTCATCAACATATTAGTATCTACTAACCCAATGAGTTTATTGAGAACCTCTCTGCTACCTCACAGAATGCAGTGGACAGAGAGTCTTTTGAGAAAAACAGTAGTAGACTCAGGCTCACTCCCCTTGTTGAGTCAAGATTCACAAAGGAACTTCCTGAGTCAGCCACAGATCTGCCTATAAGGGAAAGTGTATTGACAAGAAGGTCTTGAGGTATTTCTGGTCCCTGAAGTAAAGAAATTCATTTTATTCCAACAACTTTCTATATTGCTGACCACAGGAAGAGAATGTGCTTCTTTCATATTTTCTGTGTCTGTGACTGGGTGACACTAGTCTCTTGTGTATTTTAGAAAGCATGAGTCAAGTTCCCAGGGTATAACCCCCTTAAGGCACTGACCCATGCATGTCTCTGAGCCTTCAAAGCAAAGCAGCATTTTCTCAGAAGGCACTGCCTCATGACACATCTGTTAACTCCCACACAAGCATGGAAGTCTTTGACAAGGAAAATAAATGTTGGAGACATGCTTGGATGCCGTGGAAAGGAATCTTAGATGCTAAGGTCAGCATGCAATGCCCAGAAAATGGCAAGGAATGTGCTCTTAAAAAAAAAAAAAATCTTTTTTTTTTGCCCAAGGCAGACCTATATTAATACTTCCTGTCATCTCTTTTTGTGACCTTGCTCCTACTTGCTGATTTCTCAGATCTGTCTGAACCAGAGTTGAGTCCCAGTTTTACAACAAAATCTCATGCAACAAAATCCAAAATTCACCTGAATATTTTATTCTGACAATAATTTTTGAACTCTATAGGCTCAGTGTGCATATGGCCACACCACATTTTGGGACATGGTGATTACCATATGAATGAATGAGTGAAAATCTTTTATTTATGCCACATTTCATATCTTCCAATTCAAAAGAGCACCAAATGGACAATACTCACTCATAGAAGTTCAGTTAAACACTCTTTTTTCATTTAAAAGCTACCTCTTCATTTTCAGATTTTTTTCTATTGGACCCCTGAATTCAACTTACATAAAAACATGACTGGGAAGCACAAATTTTTCTGAATAGGGGAAACAGATTTGCCTATCTCAAAGCCAGCAGTTTGGAAGAACAGACATGGTAATTGAATTTTTTCAAGTTCTGTTCCTCACCAGGGTCTCTGGGGCTAGAAGGATGGAGTATTTTCTTGCCTTCCTTCAAGTAGCACCTCACTGGTATTAGTTTCCTTCTTTCCAGATTTCCACTCTTAGAATTTAAAATCTCCCACCGCTTTTGGCAGATTCACTTCCTAGTTGAAGAAACTTATAAGCAGTTTGCCCACAGAGGCTGACCTTGCTGTGTGATGAGTTCGTTTACTATCTCCTAACAGGCAAACAAGGAGTTCTGGTGGTGCAGTGTTTAAATCGTTTGGCTGCTAACCAAAGGCTCAGTGGTTTGAACCCACCAGCCACTCTGTGGGAGAAAGATGAGGCCATCTGCTTCTGTAAAGATTTGTAATCTTGAAAACCCCGTGGGGAAGTTCTGCTCTCTCCTATAGGGTTGCTATGAGTTGGAATCAACTTGATGGTAATGGGTGAGGGACAAACATCACTGTTATTTACTATGTACCAACACAAAGAATATTTTTATTATTATGTGAGTGTGCAGTAATATTATACCATAAAGTGAGGAAATTTCTTTTTTAAAATTTCAAAATAAAGATAAAAAAAATTATTTATAGATTACAGATTTATCTAGAAACAGTACTATATACTCTTCTGTGAAATTAATGGAAAATTATATTCAATAATTGAAGAATAATTTAAAAGACCAAATATCTGATGTCCTAAAAATTTGTTATCAATAGTGACTTTGAACAATGGAAAAATAATAATACTTGGTGGTCTGCATTTTGGAAAGTTTTGCCTGTACTTGTGTATGTTTCTTAGAAAGGATACTTAGAAAGTATATGATTAAGAATATTCTGCTTTGGCATAGGAGTCATAACTTAAATGTGGTCATACAAATGATTTAGAGGAATGGATGCTTTATCAGTCAGGACCCAGCTGGGAAAAGAGAAATCACTCTAGTTCCTTCAAATTAAGTGAATTTAAACAAGGAATGCAGAGACAGGAAAGTTAAAAAAACAATAGGAGGTTGTGAGGCAATCTCAAGATTAGCAGCAGCAGGAAGACAACAGGTAGAGTGATGATGCCAAATTCCAGAAGCCCAGGTGGCCAGGAAAGTGCCAGATGAAGGATGAGCTTAGTAGATGAGAGCTGGGAACACAGCTTGGTAAGATCTAGAGCCATGGAAAAGGTATAATTACATCATAAGAACTTGAGAACCATAAGAAGCTGAGAGAAAGGGGAAATGAAGGATGTATCTTGGATTTTCTCTTCCTCTTTCCCTCCTCCAACCTTCCACTGCAGTACCACCAATTACTCAAACTTACCATGAGATCAAAAGGAAAGGATCCTTGGAATTGTAGTTCCATGTAATACAGAGCTCTGGGGGCATAGTGTCTAGGCATTTGACTGTTAACCAGAAGGCTGGCAGTTCAAACCCACCAGCCTCTCCTTGGAAGGAAGATTGAGCAATCTATTTCCATACAGATACCACCTCAGAAACCCAAAAAGGGGTCACTATGAGTCGAATCTACTCAATGGCAGTGAGTTTCACTTTTTTTTTAGTTTTTTATTTTAATAATACAAAGCATAGTATAGAAGAGTAGGACGTAGATCTGATGAGAAAACAGATTCTTGACCTGCACAGATGCTATTTTAATAATCTGTATTGGAACTAATAAGACTATTGTTTTTCACCATTGTGTTAATTCCAGCTCATAGGGACCCTATCAAACTTACCAACTCACTGCTGTCAAGTGGGTTCTGACTCATACTGACCCCTCTTTGGGTTTCCAAGGTGGTATCTCTACAGAAGTAGATTGCCCAGTCTTCCTTCTGAGGAGTGGCTGGTGGGTTTGAACCGCCATCTTTCTAGAAAGTAGTCAAATGCCTTAGTACTACAGCACCAGAGCTCCTAGTGACCTTATAGGACAGAGCAAAACTTCCCCATATAGTTTTCTAGGACCAGATATTTTTGCCTTTGGAGCAGCTGGTAGGTTTGAATCTCTGATCCTTTGGTTAGCAGTCACGTGTTTAAGTTTGCCAACAGTGCTCCTACTATTAAGACTAATAATACATAAATGTACAGAAAATAATTTATAGGGAACTTGGTCATGAGCTTTCCCCATTGTCCTTTACCTGTCTACCAGACTCTTTTTCATCACACTCATCCTTAAACTTTTACCTCTTTTTTAAAGAAAGAACTATCCTTCCTTAATTCAAAAGTCATAAGTCTACCTGGGCTTGAGTTGTCATCCTACAATAATTATGTTTCATCGATTATCTCATGATGTATTTTCCTCTAGATATAATCCCTAAGAGGTAAAGTATGAACTTGAGCATATCTCACCTGAATTTAGAGACCTTCTCAAGAATAGATTTGACACATTGAACACTAATGACAGACGATCAGATGTGTTGTGGGATGACAACAAGGATATTATGTATCAAGAAAGGAAAAGGTCGTTAAAAAGACATGGAAGAAAGAAAACACCAAAATGGATTTCAGAGAAGACTCTGAAACTTGCTCATGAACATAGAGTGGGTAAAGTGAATAGACAAAATGATGCAGTAAAAGAGCTGAACAGAGGATTTCAAAGGGCAGCTCAAGAAAAGAAAGTCAATTATTATAATGAAGTGTGTAAAGACTGGGAGTTAGAACATCAAAGCGTAAGAACACACTCCACGTTTCTCAAGCTGGAAGATCTAAAAGAAAAAAAGTGCTCATTTGGCTATTAAAAGAAACTTGGAAGACAGCTGACCAGAAGACATCCATATTTGTGCCCATTCCAAAGGAAAGTGATCCAATAGAATGAGGAAATTTCAAACGATATCATTAAAATCACACACAAGTTAAATTTTGCTGACCATAATTAAAAACACAACTATGTTGCCAACAACTGTGAGAATGTTAGGGAAAACTGCCACGTTTCTTCTGAACGGGAAAGGATATTTAGTAGAAGTTCATATAATTCCCAATAGGGTGGATGCTTTCTACTCCCATGCTCAGGCTCAGCTAATACCAATTGCCATATGAAAACTGACTTTGTAATCCAATAGAGCTGTGCTGGATATGATTTCATCCTCAGGAAAGGAGTAGTTCTACACCATAGGACTAAAATATTGGAAGAAATTAACTTCTTTAGTGAACATTGTGGTTATACTAATGAATGGCCGATCAAATGAGAGGCAGTCTGCCCAGTCTTTTAGATTCAGGATTTTTTTCCTGTTTCTAGGTCCTTGAACTCCATCAGGCATCTTGTACTGTATCCAAACCAGCTGGCTAGGACTTGCATTCCTTTCTCATTCCTGCCTAGCTCTGTTTCTTTGGGTTCAGCTCTGCATTGTATCTTCCACGGCTCATCTCAGAAAGAGATTATCCAGCACATATCTCCACTGTCTTGTTGCTATTCCTGTCTCTTCTCTATCCTTCTGACATCAAACATGGACTTGTTTTTTGAGCCTTGATTCTTTGTCACTTGATGTGATCCTTGGTGGCCACGGTTTTTCTAGCATCAACCATTACTACTCCTGGTGGTGCCTCCTCACTCTTACCAATTCTCTCATTAGACATAGGAAGCTATGTCTAATGGCATATAGAACATGAGTTAGAGCAAGCAATTGAAATAGTGAAACCATGCTCTTAAAGATGGGTTTTATGTTGCTGAATATTTCTTAATAAATTCATCAGTCAGTATTATTGACCTTCCATGTGTGTGTTCCTGTGTCAAATACCGGGGAAAAGACATAGACCCTGCTTCTAAAGAGTTTATGATCTAGTTAAGTAGGTAAATAAATGGAAAAAGAATGAAAAATAATTATTCCTTGGTTATAATCTGCACTCTGTCACTAACAGTGTGACTGAGGCTTAAGTGGTTTCCTTACCTATACCATAAGAAAATAAAATCTACTTTTTAGATTATTGTGGGGATTAAATAAAATGATGAATATGAAATACTCAGTATGGTGGCTGGAACATAGTGATAAACTTAGATTTTTTGAGAACTACATCAGTAAGTGCCTAACCAGGTAAACAGAAACTACTTTGAGTATTTGAAACAGGAAATGTAATGCTCGTAAGTTACACAGGTGAGAAAAAAACCTAGGAAAACCACAAGAGAGGGTGAGACAGGACAGAGATTAGCAACAGTAAAAAGCCATTACTACTACTCTTAGTCTTGGGAGAAGGAGAGTCTATTATAACCTGGGCCAGACCTCCCAGTAAAACATAGAACGATGGTGGGTCTATGGAGCAGGAGATGATGCCACAGAGAAGCCATTCCTACTACTGGAGAAGGAATCCTTGGCACAGCGGAAGAGAATTAAATGCTTTAGTTTCTCTTTCCTCAGTTCCCTGTCTCCAGTGAATGCCTCTCATTAGCTGAACTCAGCTGGACACCAGATACTCAGAACCTAGAAGTACAGCTGAGAAGGCTCACTCCTTATTCTCCTGCTCCTTCTCTTCATTATAAGCACATCAGCAGAAGGTAAGAAGGTTAAGGGCAAACAGGCCTAGCACTGGCACCATCACTTGCTGTGGGTATGTGTACGTTGGTTGGGGTGAAAGGTAGTGCTAGGCATGAGCAGGATATGTGCCAGTGAGGGGAAAAACACTAAAAGGGGACGAAAGGTCATGTGGGGATCATAGGGAAAATAGGCCAATAGTAAGTGGTCATACTATAGAAAATCAGATGGAAGGGGTAGAAAATAGGGAGTCAGTGTTGATTACTGAGCAAGAACAACAACAGAATAATTATAGTATCTACAGTCAGGCCCTTTCAAGCCCTGATTGCTTTTGGAGTTAAATAGATTAAATATTTAAAATGTAAATGACAGTTATTCTTAATTCTACCTGCTGGTCCATTTGGATAGAAAGAAACTAGAATCCATACTTTTCATGGGAATAAAATATGAATGCAAAGGAGACCATCTTCTAAGTGTCTTGATTATTTATCCATAATTTAAGAAAAAAAAATCAAAAGTTTCTTTACCCAGAAAATATGGAACATGGTTGATTATAATTTCTAATTAAAAGAGTATTTACAGATTTTTTTAATACAGCTGCTATAATATTTTATAGTACCATAAAGCTCAATTTGATATCCTAATTAATTTTCAGATGCCTCTGGGTAATATAAGGAGCTGTGGTGGCACTGTGTTTAAGGCATTGGGCTGTTAACAAAAATGTTGCCAGTTTGAACCCACCAGCTTCTCCACTAGACAAAGATGAAGCAGTCTGCTTCTATAAGATTTACAGCCTTGGAAACCCTAGAGAGTTGCTATGAGTTGGAATCAATTCAATGGCAGAGGGCTTTTTGGTTTGGGTAATATAAATCTGGTTATCTCACATTACAGATTATGAAGCAGAAAAATCTGTATGCCCTCCCCCCCCACACACACAGCAAATTGGTAGATCCACACTCAAGAGCTTCTGCACTACCCTAAAATCTTGTTTAGTCATCCTCTATCTAACTGCCCACTAGGTGCTGACCTCCTCCGGGGTGTGATGTATCTTATTTATCTTTCTATGCTGAGGACCAGCACAGTGGTGGTTCAGTGGTAGATTCCTCCCCTTACATGCAGTCTGTCATTGTTTGATTCCCAGAATATGTACTTCATGTGCAGGTACCACCTCCCTGTTAATGGAGGCTTGCATTTTGCGAAGATGCTGAGCAGCATCACATGATTCAGTGGTGCTTCTAGACAAAGACAAACTAGGAAGAAATGGCTGGCAATTTGCTTTAGAAAATCAGCCAGTGAAAACCCTATGATGCTTGCTTTGGCAGCACGTATACTAAAATTGGAATGATACAGAGAAGATTAGCATGGCCCCTGTGCAAGGATGACATGCAAATTCATGAAATGTTCCATATTTTTACTAAGAGCAAATTTAGGGGCCCTAATATATGGCATAAATAGACTATCAAGTATAACCCAAAATGCACAAACAGCAGAAGAGAAACTAGTTGAATGGGACCTTCTAAAAATTAAATTGTTATGTGCTTCCAAAGACTTCTCCAAAAGAGTCAAAAGAGAACCTACAGATTGGGAAAAAATATTTGGCAATGACATATCTGGCAAGGGACTTGTTTCTAGAATTTATAGAAAACTCCAACACCTCAATAACAAAAAGACAAATAATCC
>NW_006921734.1:8512274-8513228 GCF_000298275.1 Orycteropus afer afer
CAGGACCAGGTAGCATTTTATTCCATTGTGTAAAGGGTCACCATGAGTGGGAGGCTGACTCAATAGCAGATACCAACGTACCCAGGAAGTAGCACAATGTCTGGCACATAGTAGGGGCCAATGCCAATTTGCTGCCATTAAGTAAACTGTGGAATATTTTTAACAATGATGAATCACCCAAATATTAAAGTAGTAATTCTGAGAGGAAAGACTTCCTCTGCTCCTTTTATATACTTTAATCTGTATTCAGATCTCTGCTGCACCACTCTAGTGGTGTGTACTTAACTTCTCTGAACATCAGTTTTTGTATTTGTAAAGTGAGCTACACACACCCATTTTCAAGCAAGCTGTGGGAGTTAAAGAAAACCACTTATCTGGAGGTGCCGAATAGTTACTGAGTACCAACTATGAGGCTGGCACTCAGCCTTTAATCTGTTGGAACGCTGCTAATCTGATTCTCAGTGGGGCTGCACTTTGCCTTGCTTCCCTCATGATGATCTAGAAGTCTCACTGGCTTTGTCGCTGTGGGCTTAATTTCAAAGCAGTTGGCTACATGTTCTACAGCTGCTTAGCTAATCAGAACATCAGTACACATCTTTAACAATTATTTTCTTATGCTTGGCACAAAGTACCACTGGCTCTTCCTCTGAAATATGCCTCACCTTCCAGCTCTTCTCTCTGTTGCCATTGCCACCATATAATTACAGGCTCTTCTGACTCCATGCTGGGTTATTGCAATAATTTCTTAACAATCTCTTCAAATCCTGTATTTCTGCCCTTCCATTTTGACACAGGTTTCCTGGATTAATCTTCATGAACTGTCGCTTTCAACCTTGTTTGGGTTAGAGCTGTGGTTACAAAGTTTTAGGATTTATAAAAGTATTTCCACTGAGCCCCCAAAGTAAAACAAAATAAAGATTGAAAAATACTTTTACTTTTTTAATTAACATTTTT
>NW_006921734.1:8516073-8517181 GCF_000298275.1 Orycteropus afer afer
TTTTTTTAATGTTGAGCCATCCTTGCATGCCTAGTATGAATCCCATTTAGTCATGATGTATTGGTAGCAGGTGGGAGTATGGTCACAAGTCTCTGATAGCTGGTTGTGGAGAGCAGCTGAGGCCAAGCTGGGCTAGTGCTGGCTGTCGTGTATCATCGAGCCAGTGGTGCTGGAGTGGGTAGTGGCAGTTGCCCAGTGGGTGGGGTGGCAGGTGTGGTGAATATGGTTGGGTAGAGTTACTGGCTCCCAACTAATGAGAAAAAGAGGGAAAAAAATGGGTGGGAAGGGCAGGAAGAGAATAAGGAAAAGACAAAACACAGGGCAGAGAAGATGGAAAAAATAAAATAAAATAAAGCAGCGCAGCACTAGCACAAGCTCCAGAAGTCAAACCACAAGTGTGGTATGTATGCCTGGATTTAGTCACTAGCTCCTGTCTGAAGGGGCAAAAAAGAAAAAAATGAAAAAGAGAAAAGGAGTGAAGAGGAAGAAAAAGAAGAAAGAAGAAAAGACAGAAAGGGCAGAGAAGGGGGGTGGAAATTAGAAAGAAAGAAAAAGAAAGAAGGGGGAAAAATGTGGCACAGCATTAGCACAATTTCTAGCCGCAGATATCTGAGGCAGCAGGCTCATAGCGCTGGATCTGCCAGCATGCGCCTCAGGACAAAGGGAGTAGAGCAACAGGGCAGAGGAGCTGTGGGAGGGGTGAGGGAACTAGGCAGAACACTAGATTGGGGAGGTACAGTGGCAGGGGCTTGACTGGCTGCTGGGTGGGTGGAAGTGGGGGATGTTTCACCTCAGATCACCAGGAGGTTGTGTAGAATGAAAGGTACAATCCCATCTCTCTGGTTTAGGTGCCAATGTAGACTTGGGTGAGTGAAGCCAGTTTTCTAGTTCTTGCCCTGAATGCTGCTTTCAATAATTCAAAATGGCCATACTGTACCAGGTCAATTGGAAATTCACTACTCCTTATATCTCCATGTTTGCAGTTTTCATTCAAGTTTTCCTTCTAATTAGTATTTGATATACTTCTTTATCTTGTTGTTGTTGTTAGGTACCGTTGAGTCACCTCTGATTCGTAGCAACCTTATGCGCCGCAGAATGAAACACCACC
>NW_006921734.1:8519431-8520336 GCF_000298275.1 Orycteropus afer afer
AATGGATGAAGATCGACCAGTTCTTTTTGGTACAGTGACTCTGTGTATTCCTTCCATCTTCTTTTGGTGCTTCCTGTATGCTTCAATATTTTGCCCATAGAATCTTTCAATAATGCAACTCGAGGCTTAAGTTTTTTCCTCAGTTCTTTCAGCTTGAGAAATGCTGACTGAGTGTATTCTTCCCTTTTGGTTTTCTAAGTCCAGGTCTTTGCACATTTCTTTATAGTAATTGGCTTTATCTGCTCGAGCTGCTCTTTGAAATCTTCTGTTCAGCTCTTTTATCTTGTTACTTCTTCCATTTGCTTTAGCTACTCTTCACTCAAGGGCAAGTGTCAGAGTCTCTTATGATATTCATTTTGGTCTTTTCTTTCTTTCTTGTATTTTTAATGACCTCTTGCTTTCTTCATGGATGATGTTCTTGATGTCATCCCACAATTCTTCTGATTTTTGGTCATTGGTGTTCAATCTATTCTTTAGATGGTCTCTGAATTGAGAAGAAGTATATTCAAGGTCATATTTTGGCCCTCATGAACTTGTTTTAATTGTCTTCAACTGCAAGTTGAACTTGCATATGAGTAATTGATGTTCTGTACCACAATCAGATCCTGGCCTTGTTTTGGCTGAAGATATTGAGCTTTTCCATCTCCTTCTGCCACAGAGGTAGTCAATCTGATTCCTGTGTACTCCATCTGGCAAAGTCCACATATATAGCTGCTGTTTGTGTTGTTGAAAAAAGGTATTTGCAACGAATAAGTCATTAGTCTTGCAAAATTCTATCATGTGATATTCAGTGTTATTTCTGTCACCAAGGCCAAATTTTCCAACTATCCATGATTCTTCTTTGTCTCCAACTTTTGCATTCCAATCACCAGTGATAAGCAAACCATCCTGATTGCATGTTTGGT
>NW_006921734.1:8521568-8522395 GCF_000298275.1 Orycteropus afer afer
TCACTTGATTTCTCAGTTCTTTGTTATAGAGGGTCTGGGTAGTATATGCCTAGTCTGCTGTCTTAAATCCTTTCTCTGTATTTAAAATTTTTAAATACTATGATTTTGAAAACATTAGTATCATGGATTGAGCTGGCCCCTCAAAAATATCTGTCAACTTGGCTAGGCCATGATTCTTAGTGATTTGTCAGATCTGTAGTGACGTAATTTGTTAGTTATGTAATGATGTAATCATTCCCCATAAAGTGATCTGATGTAATTATCTTCCATTTGTGTTGAGTTGTAAATCCTGACCTCCATGTGTTAATGATGCAGAATTAAGTTAGGTTAATGAGGATTATAATATGTTTTTTATTTCAATGGGTAGGATTGAGTTGGGATGCAATAACCTTTTTCAGGTCACAGCCTTCATTTGATGTAAGGGGAGATTTCCTGGGTTTGGCCTGCACCATCTTTTACCTTACAAGAGAAAAGCCAGCAGAAAGAGAAGGACTTCATTATCACAAGGGAAACAGAGCCAGGAGCAGAGCACATCCTTTGGACCAATTGTCTCTGTGCTGCAAACCTCCTAGACTCAAGGAAGATTGATGCCAAGACACATGGAGATCCCAAGGGACAGCAGGGCCATAGACATTGAAAGGAGACCAGGATCTTTCCCTAGAGCTGAAAGGAAGAAAGCCATTCCCTAGAGACGGTGCCCTGAATTTAGACTTCTTGTCTTCTAAACTGTGAAAGAATAAATTTTTGTTTGTTAAAGGCATCCACTTGTATTTCTATTATAGCAGGACTAGATAACTAAGAACCATGAGTGGGTGCTGCTCTAATAA
>NW_006921734.1:8523390-8524748 GCF_000298275.1 Orycteropus afer afer
AGCTGACACAGAGAGAGCCTTCTCCCAGACCTGGTGCCCTGAATTCAGACTTCTAGCCTCCTAAACTGTAAGAGAATAAATTTCTGTTTATTGAAGCCATCCACTTGTGGTATTTCTATTAGAGCAATATTAAGTAACTAAAATAAGTAGAATAAACATCTTTCAGAATATAGGTTATACATAGGTTTAGCACTTTTAATTTTATGTAAAACTCATTAAATACTGTCTTTGTTTTCCTCTTTTAACTGGGATCATTAAGAACATCACAAATTAGAATTCAAAAGCACTAAAATATACAATTCTTTTTAACGGGTGTTTGGCTCCAAGGCCAATCTCTAAACCCAAGTCCCACATAATAGTGAAGGAAGGAGGGGAAAGGGCAGGAAAAGGAATGACAACAATTTATATCATCCATTATGCTGAATTAGTTTCTTTGCTCTCCTTTTCCTTCTTCACCTCCATAACCTGATGAAATATCCCATTGAGTCACTCACCTACTCCTACTGGAAAGATTTCCATCCTTCACTATCCATCCTCACACATACCCTGCCTAGCTCATCAATTGAATTGGGGTAAAAATATGGGAAAACCATGTGTCCTAGGTCATGGGCTTTGGACTTACGGAGTTCTGCATTAGAAATCTCAAGTCTGTAGTTTAATCAACTGACAAAGTCAGTCAAGTTTCTTAAAATATCATGATAAAATGCTTAGTACATATAGTTACTTGTGTATCACAATGGCTCAACAATTGGTAGCTATCATAATATAATTTTATTTTAGGAAATGAGAACAGGAATGGAAAAGGTGAAAGTCATTCCAAAACTGTTTATAGGTGCTTAGTCATGAACAAAATAGAATCAAAGGTTCTGAGTCATCTTCTTTTCTTCTGTTCTTTTGAACCATCTTGACAATACTCACTTTGTCTAGTATTGTACAAAGCAGGAACTGCGTGTCTTTATCATTTTGTAGAGAATGTATTCCTGATTTTTCCTAACATCTATGTAATTTGTCACTAGGGCTCTCACTAATGGGATATTCCATGTCACTTCAGAGAAACAAAATGAATCTGAAGTCCTCCCTTAAGTTTTAATTTCACATGTTTGAAAAGGCAAGCTGAGGAGGATGGGAGCAGGTAAATCCAGGAAACAGGGATCATAGGACAAATAGGGGGATTTTCAATAAATCCTTAGAGGGAGGCTCAAAGAAAACAGCCAGGTTCTGCTTTAGTGGAGTAGTAAAGGTCATCCTTGGTATTTTTTGCTTCTTCAGGGAGAGAAGAGGTAGACCTGAATATATTTAAAAGCTTAAAGCAGAATGAAGTTGAGACTGTCTGGGTTATCTGACTGCTGGGCTTTTTT
>NW_006921734.1:8528292-8528787 GCF_000298275.1 Orycteropus afer afer
ATCTGGGAGTGTGAGACCTCCTACTTTGTTTTTCTTCTTCAGCAGTGCTTTGCTTAACCTAGGTCTCTTTCCTTTCCATATGAAGTTAGTGATTGGTTTACCCAAGTCTTTAAAGAATGTTGAAGAAACCTGGATCAGGATTTCATTGAATGTATAGCTTGCATTGGGTAGCACTGGCATTTTCACAGTATTCAGTCTTCCTATCCACAAACATGGGATGTTTTTCCATTTATGTGGATCTCTTATAGTAAGATTTTGTAGTTTTCTTTGTATAGGTCTTTTGTGTCCCTGGTAAGATTTATTCCTCAATAGTTTATCTTTTTAGTAGTTATTGTAAATGGTATTGTTTTCCTTATTTCTTTTCAGAAGTCCCTTTGTTGATGTAGAGGAATCCAGCTGATTTTTGTATGTCAACTCTGTATCCTACCACTTCACTGAACTTTTCTGTTAGTTCCAGTAATGTTTTTGCTGAGTCTCTTGGGTTTTCTATGTATA
>NW_006921734.1:8546089-8546658 GCF_000298275.1 Orycteropus afer afer
GATATGGTCATAGAATGGAATTCTGTACAGCCATTTAAAATGTAATTATAAAAGAATATTTTAATTATATTTAGAGATATTTGCCAATTGTTAGGTGAAAAACAGGGCACAAAACACTAGCTATGGAATATGTCATTTTGGTAAAAGAAATGATAAGTAAAAATGGAAAGGCAAAATTTTTGTAGAATAGACATCAAATGTTAACAATCTTTGTTTTGAGTGGTAAGACTGTGATTTTTTATTTTAAGTGTTTTACCTATCTACATTTTATAATATAAATATTCATTGTGAAATATGAAATGAAAATATATTTTAGGAAATACAACAAGCTCCCTGACAAATCCCTTCAGAGGAAAATTCTAGAGGGGCACTCATGCATTGAAACAATGTGAATCCCTCTGCTTAGGAGTCAGTGGAGAAGTCAATTTGTGGCAAGACACTTTTCCCTTTGCTCCCCAGGTCATCATCACAAAGAAGTAGAATATTGAACTTGACAAGCAAATTAAAAAATGGTGTATGTTTAGTGCAAGTGGGAAACTATAGTTTTAAAAATAGTATGCTTCATGACA
>NW_006921735.1:0-1146 GCF_000298275.1 Orycteropus afer afer
CCTTCCGAAGAGTAGCTGGTGGGTTTGAACTGCCAGCCTTCTGGTTAGCAGTCAAGTGCCTTAGGCACTACGCTACCAGAGCTCCCCCTATAGCACTGGGCAAATTGGCTGCAAAGGACCTCTTTCAAGCGCTGAAGAGCAAAAATGTCTCCTTGAGGACTAAGGTGTGCCTGACACAAGCCATGGTATTTTCAATCTCCTCATATGCATGTGAGAGTTGGACAATGAATAAGGAAGACTGAAGAAAAGTTGATGCTTTAGAGTTGTGGTGCTGGCAAAGAATGCTGAAAGTGCCAGGACACTGCTAAAAGAACTAACAAATCTGTCCTGGAGGAAGTGCAGCCAGAATGCTCCTTGGAAATGAGAATGACCAGACTTCATCTCACCTACTTTGGTCATGTTTTCAGAAGGGACCATTCCCTGAAGAAGGATGTCATGCTTGGTAAGGTGGACAGTCAACAAAAGAGGGTAAGGCCCTCAATGAGATGGATTACTACAGTGGCTGTGGCAATGGGCTCAATTATAGCAAAGATCATGGAGCTGGTGCGAGACCAGGCGGTGTTTCATTCTGCTGTACATAGGGTTGGTATGAGTCAGAGATGACTTCATGGCACCTAACAACAACAGTGTAAAACAAACAAACAAAAAAAAAAACCCCAAACTCACTGCCATAGAGTGGATTCCAACTCATAGTGACCCTACTGTCCCATAGGGTTTCCAAGGTTGTAAATATTTATGGAAACAGACTGCCTCATCCTTCTCTTGGAGCAGCATTCCAAATGCTGACCTTTTGGTTGGCAACCAAATGCTTTAATCACTATACCCTCAAGGCTTCCTCAGCTGTGTAAAGACAAATGCAAACTCAAAGTAAGAGGTTTTAATTATCCCAGCAGAAGGTAAGGGAAGAGGCTCTCCACCTCGCTTATTTTTTCCAAATGAAATTTAAATCCACTGCCATGGAGTTGGGACCTCTGGTGGTATAGTGCCTAAGGCACTTGACTGCTAACCAGAAGGCTAGAGGTTCAAACCCACCAGCCATTCCTCGGAAGGAAGATTGGCCAATCTACTTCCATAGAGATACCGCCTCAGAAACACAAGGAGGGGTCACCATGAATCACAAAAGACTCCACGGTGAGTTGGGTTTTT
>NW_006921735.1:3536-7859 GCF_000298275.1 Orycteropus afer afer
CATGGGACAGCACTGATCTATGGACTTCTCCTTAAAGCACACAATTCATAGTCTAATGAAATTTTATTTCAAAACCAAAATTTACTACTTATCAGGTATGTGACCTGGGGTGAATTTTGCCACCCCCTTTTCTTATTCTCTACAACAGGAATAATACTGTCAATGTCAAAGGGTTGTTGTAAAGAAGAAATTATGCAGTCATTCTTTCAACAAATTTTTATTGAATCCTTACTATGTGCCAGAAACTGTTCTAGGGTCTTGAGTGAAACAATGAACAAATCAAAGGTGGGAGAGAGAGACAGACAATAACTAATAATAATAACTAAACATGCAAATTATGAAGTATGTTGAAAGGTGATGTGCTATGGAAGAACTACAAAGTAGAACATGGTAAAGGAATTGAGAATGCTGGGCTAGGGAGTGTGGCGTAGGTTACAGTTTTAATGGAGTGATCAGGAAAGAAAATTCAATTTGATAATGTAAGCAGAGCCATGAGCCCAGAGCTTAATATACAGTTAATAGTAAATGATAGCTTTTTATCCTAATTAGTTCATGATTACTTAGTATTTCCCTTCAGGAAGCTAAAATGCCTTTATTTTGGGATGCTTCTACAAATGAGTATGTGCACAAAGATATGCGTGGACACGCATACACATGCATACACACTTGCATGCCAAATAAATTTTATTTGGTTTCAGTGAGGTCCTTCTAGAGTATAACTTCTATTTGCATTCATGATCATTTGGGGGCCCAGATGAGGGGAGTTAGATTGGCTTAGGAGTAAAATACAATGAAATAAGAAACTCACAATTTTTTTTCTTCTTCTGATTAACATAAAGGAACTGTCAAAAGGCCACAAGAAGCATTTGACTCTACCTCAATTCTATGTGTATCTAATCCAGCTGGATTTTTTTTCTGGCTTTGATAAAGGATCACTGTCTCTTTTGATCCTGCAAGATGCATTACATTTGGCAAAAACCACGGAAGAAACTGTATCAGAGAATTGAGAACTGTTGTCATCAATTAACCTTCACAGCTGATGTTTGTTGAAGATTCAGATGACCTTCACTACCTTTTCCAGAATAATTTACTGTATTTTTGTCATATAATGCACCCACAGATAATAACACACACACAGATAATGCACATACCATGTATGTTGTTGTTGTTATGTGCCATGGAGTTGGACCCGACTCATAGCGACCCCTCCTTGGGTTTCCAAGGCAGTATCACTAGGGAAGAATTAGATTGCCCAAACTTCCTTCCAAGGAGTGGCTGGTGGGTTTGAACAGCCAGCTTTCTGGTTAGCAGTCAAGTGCCCTAGGCACTAATGGCTAATACAAGGCCTGACTCAAAACACATTTTGTCCTAGGCTCTGCTTCTGTTTCTGAGGTGACATATGACTGTTGATCAGTAAACAAGGGAGGAGAAACTTGCCTTTAGGAAGAATGTGGTTGAAAATAGATTGACTAATATGCAGAAAAGTGCTTAAACAGGGAATTTGCCTGGGCATGTCCTTAATGCTTTGCCAAAAATAGCCAATCAGAAGAACTTACATTAGCTAGCCAATTAGAATATTCTTTACGGTTAACTCCTGAGTCTGGCCTATATCTATCCTCACTAAACAGCCTCCCCTTGGATTCATCATCTCCATATGTTGGAAATCTTATGTTTCTTTATTTGTATGTTCTTACATTTTCAGTAAATTCTTTTGTTTTATTTTAACAGAGTCAGAAAGTCTTTTTCTCAAAGACATGATCAAACTTTAATAAGAAACAAATAAAATAAACAGTATAGATATGTATAGAAAAAAATGGTTAGAGTGGTAAGATTATGGTTATTTTCCAGTTTTCTACAATAGTTTTATAACGAGAAAAAAATAGTAAATGCTATTTTAAAAAGAAATAAAATATCCCATTCTTACGAATACAAGAAGTCTTGCTCTTTTGTGCTTTCATTTTCATCGTGGGAGGTAGAGGAGTGGAATTTATTGGTTTGGGAATAGTTTTGGAATTTTTCTTTTGGATATTATCTCTATATTCTCTGAAAAGCTATGTGAATTTACTACTCAAACTCCTTTGCTGTTTTATTATTAGACTTCATCTTCTAAACTTGGCCAGAAATCAAAGGCCTATCCAGATAAGAATCTCCACAATGTGCATTTTCAGAGCAAGTCAGAAGCTGCTTTGTTTTAACATTCAAAGAAAGCTTTTGTATTTAAGTACTCTTCAGTAAACCAACAGTCTATATAGATTCTACAAATGGGTCATGTGTTGGTTCGAGCCAGTTTCTGAGGGAAAAATCACTAGTGAGAAATAGCAACTGTTTAAACAATGAACTGACAGCTGCCTGTCATTTAGACCCCTCCACTAGGCCCAACTCCTGCCCTTTTCAATTTCACTGTAGATACAATTCTTGATGGCTGAACTGATGGCAATGGGTTATGTTCCAATAGCACCTTCACTTATCAGTGCAATACCTTTTATCAGAGGATGAAGTCCTTTATAAGGAAGAGAAACAGTGTTGGCTTAGAAAAGAAGAAAATATATACCAATTTCAAGTTCTGTATTGCCCATTTAAGTACTTTTAAAGTTAGCACTAAAAGATTGATGCTCTTGATTTATTCTATATCCTTAGTCATTCTGAGGAGTATCAACGTCTATCTTTAGCTGAAGTTTAGTCCAAATAGTGACCCTTCCTTGTTTGTGGTTATGGATTTAACTGTGTCCCCCTCCCCAACAATACAAAAAAATGTATTGGGATCCTAACCCCTATAAGTTGTAATCCAGTTTGGAAATAGGATTTTCTTTGTTATATTAATGAGGTCATATCAGTGTAGGACATGTTCTAAACCTAATCACTTCAGAGTGATATAAAGAGCAGCATAAAAAACCAGACCTACTGCTATTGAGTCAATTCCGACTCATAGCAACACCCTTTGGGTTTCCAAGCTGGTAAATCTTTATGGAAGTAGGTTGTTCCATCTTCCTTCCGTGGAGTGGCTAGTGAGTTTGAACTGTCAACCTTCTGGTTAGCAGTCAAATGCCTTAGGCAAGGCACCACCAGAGCTCCTCAAAGAGCAGCAGAGACTCTGTCAAAGAAGAAAACCTTGTATTCTATTAGGAATGAGAGAAAAGGGGTTTTATTGAAGAATACAGCTCGAGCTGGGCAACACCAAATAAAATGCAAAGCATTCTACTGGTCAAGTAGCTAAAAGGGTCTATATACATAGAGAACAAAGGAAAGGTAGGGAGTTAATGATTGATTATAGATAAGATCAGCTTCAGCTTGAAGTCCTTTGAAATGTTAAGGTTGGCCTCTAGGTTATAAGTGAATGAGTTAGCACTTAGGTGAGTGGCACCAATCCTTTCAGTTATACATGATTGCTGTGATGAACACATTTTTCCTGGGAACAATTTGTTTATATCTTGATAGATTCTTCTTATGAACAAATGGTTTACATCCTGATCTGTTGCTTCTTGGGAATGCATGTTGGCCCCATCATTCTTATGTCTGACATGAGTGCCTCTAGTTTGAAACATTTCTGTTTACATTTCCCCCTTTTGAGCAAGCCTGTGCAAGGGTTTGCTGATCACCCACAATGGAGTAGTATTTTTTCTGCAAGGACTTTGTCTGTTTTCTTGAGAACGTTTGTTGTTGTTGTTGTTGTTGTTAGGTGCTGTTGAGTTGGCTCTGACTCAGTGACCCTATGGACAACAGAATGGAACACTGCCTGATCCTGCACCAGCCTCACAATCCTTGCTATACCCGAGCCAATTGCTACAGCTACTATGTCAATCCCTCTCATTGAGGTCCTTCCCCTTTTTTTTGCAGAGC
Source organism: Orycteropus afer afer (assembly GCF_000298275.1). Taxonomy (NCBI): domain Eukaryota; kingdom Metazoa; phylum Chordata; class Mammalia; order Tubulidentata; family Orycteropodidae; genus Orycteropus; species Orycteropus afer. Next base: position 7,374 of record NW_006921735.1, read on the forward strand.
CTCCACTTTATCAAGCATGATAGCCTTCTCTAGGGAATGGTCACTTCTGATAACATGACCAAAGTAGGGGAGACGAAGTCTGGCCATTATTGCATTCAAGGAGAATTCCAGCTGCACTTCTTCCAGGACAGAATTGTTAGTTCTTTCAGCAGTCCTTGGTACTTTCAGTATTCTTTGCCAACACCACAACTCAAAAGCATTAACTCTTCTTCAATCTTCTTTATTCATTGTCGACTTCTCACATGCATATAAGGAGATTGAAAATACCATGGCTTGGTTTAGGTGCACCTTAGTCTTCAAGGAGATATCTCTGCTCTTCAGCACTTGAAAGAGGTCTTTGCAGCAGATTTGCCCAATGCAATATGTCATCTGATATATTGACTGCTGCTTCCATTGATGTTGATTGTAGAACCAAGTAATATGAAGTCCTTGATAATTTCAATCTTTACTCCATTTATTGTGATGCTGCTTATTGCTCCAGTTGTG
>NW_006921735.1:8379-9006 GCF_000298275.1 Orycteropus afer afer
ATATTCTGTGGGGTCACCTTTCTTTGGAATGGGTACATATATGGATTTCTTCCAGTCAGTTGGCCAGGTAGCTGTCTTCCAAATCTCTTGGCATAGGCAAATGAGTGCCTCCAGCATGGCATCCATTTGTTGAAACATCTCAATGGGTATTCTGTCAATTCCTGCAACCTTGTTTTTCACCAATTCCCTCAGCACAGTTTCAACTTCTTCCTTCAATACCATTGGTACTTAATCATATGCCACGTCCTGAAATGGATGAACATCTACCAATTCTTTTTGGTACTATGACTCTGTGTATTTCTTCCATCTTCTTCTTTCTTTCTTTCTTTTTTTTTATTTTAAGAGCTTGTTTTACATTCAACATTATGTGTACATTTAGCTTCACTCCCCATTTATCATGTCCAACCCTAACCCAGTCTCCTCTCCTCCCTACCCTCCCCCTGTGCCCCTCATATTTATGCACTCCTGTTTGTCCTGCATTTCCTCAATTTGAATGCTGGTCCTTTGGTGCCCCATGGTCTATTGCTCAAGGGATGTATTACCATAGAGCATGTGGGTGCATCATCCTGAGTTGAGTGGTCTGCGTGTACATCTTGTTAATGATTGGGCTGAGAGCCAGCCCCTGGG
>NW_006921735.1:10288-11162 GCF_000298275.1 Orycteropus afer afer
TATCTCTCACCTCTTTAGGATATATTCCTAGTAATGGAATTGCTAGGTCAAATGGTACTTTTATTTTCAGTTCTTTAAGGAAACGCCATACCATTTGCCACAATGGTTGTACCATTTTACAATCCCACCAGCAGTGCACAAGGGTGCCAATCTTTCCGGAACCTCACCAGCATTTGTTATTTTCTGACCTGTTCAACTTTGCTATTATTGCTGTGGTGAGATGGTATCTCATTGTTGTTTTGATTTATATCTCTCTAATGATTAATGTGGAAACCCAAGCAGGGGTCGCTATGAGTCAGGTCCGACTCAACAGCACATAACAACAACAACAACAACAATTAATGATTGTGAGCAATTTCTCATGTGTTTGTTGGCTGCCTGTATATCTTCTTTGGTGAAGTGTCTGTTCAAATCTTTTGCCCATTTGTGAATTAGGTTATTTGTATTTTTGGTGTTGAGGTGTTGAAGTTTTCTATAGATTTTGGATTCTTTTCATGCTTCCTGCATTATTCAATATATTGCCCATAGAATCATATTGCAACTGGAGGCTTAAACTTTTTCCTCAGTTCTTTCAACTTGAGAAATGCTGAGTGTGTTCTTTCCCTTTGGTTTTCTAACTCCAGGTCTTTTGACATTTCATTATAATAATTGACTTTGTTTTCTCAAGCTGATCTTTGAAATCAGTTCAGCTCTTTTATCCTGTTGATTCTTCCATTTGCTTTAGCTGCTCTCCATTCAAGGGCAAATTTCAGAGTCTCTTCTGCCATCCATTTTGGCCTTTTCTTCCTTTCCTGTCTTTTTAATGACCTCTTGCTTTCTTCATGGATGATGTTCTTGATGTCATCCCACAGTTCCTCTGGTTTTCGGTCACTGG
>NW_006921735.1:11682-14634 GCF_000298275.1 Orycteropus afer afer
ATGGATATTATCCTGACAGCATTGTACTTCAGGACAGATCTTGAAATGTTCTTTGTGATGATGAATGTCGTGCCATTCCTGTTCAATTTGTCATTCCAAGCATAGGAGATCATATGGTTGTCTGATTCAAAATGGTCAAAACCAGCCAGTTGAGTAGGTTTGGTTAATAAAAATTATTTTACTCACCTTGCCAAGCTAATAGTCCTTATCTTCAGTGTGAGTAGATTTTATGGTGAACCTCTTAACAGACAAGGACACATTTGGGGAACATTTCTCAGTTAGGACAGAGTGATAGAGGTCAAGATACAACATACCCAGGGAGACAAAATGGAAGTGATTAAACAGCACAACCAATCATTCATGAAAGTCAGAAACTAGCCTGATTTTATGTGAAAGGTTAAAAGTTTTGAAGTACAGCATTTCATGGATAAAATGTGTTGAATTAAAGCAAAACAGCATTTTATAATTATAATAATAGAGATGATGAGGAATATAAAGATTCCTAAAGAAAGCACCAATTTCTCCACCATCTCCAGTCAACCAAAGAGGAAAAACAATTACATATAATATCAGTTAAGAAAGGTATAGGATCTTCAAGGTGAGATCTTACATGTTGTATATGATAAACGTAAGGTGTGATATTAGCACTGTTGTTGTTATTTGCCCTCGAGTCAGACCTGACTCATAGCGACCCCTCCTTGGGTTTCTGAGGCAGTATCACTACTGAAGTAGATTGCCCAACCTTCCTTCCGAGGAGTGGCTGGTGAGTTTGAACCACCAGCCTTCTGGTTAACAGTCAAATGCTTTAGGCACTATGCTACCAGAGCTCCTGATATTAGCACTACTGTCAGGAATACAGGCATATCTTGTTTTATTATACTTTATTGCACTTCACAGACATTGTGCTATTTATAGAATGAAGGTTTGTGGCAACCCTGTGTCAAGTTAGTCTATCAGAGCCATTTTTCCAACAGCATGTGCTCACTTCATGTCTCTGTGTCATGTTTTGGTAATTCTCAAAATATTTCAAAATTTTTAATAATGTTATTGCACACTTAATAGGCTATGGTATAGTATAAACATCATTTTATATGCACTAAGAAACCAAACAATTTATGTGTGTCACTTTATTGAAATATTAGCTTTATTGCAATAGTATAGAACCAAACTTGCAATATCTCTGAGGTATGCTTGTATAGGCACAGCAGATTTCATTGGGCTGCAGTGAGAATGTCAAAGGGCATTTTATTTTGGAACACTACTTTTCTCATCAATGGTATATTGGTATTGATCTCTTGCAGCCCTTGGGCACTGTCATTTAGGGACATTTGTATTTATTTCTACATGTTTCATAATATCCTCAAGTCCTATCTGAGGTGCAAATACCAAAACCAAAGATACTAAATCACTGCTGTCAAGTCGGATCTGACTCATAGCGACCCCTCCTTAGGTTTCCGAGGTGATATCATTACAGACATAGATTGTTTCCTTCTGGGAAGTGGCTGGTGGGTTTGAACCTCCAGCCTTCTGGTTAGCAGTCAAATGCCTTAGGCACTATGTTACCAGAGCTCCTACTGCTGCTAAATGATTAAGCCAATGAAACACTGATTGAGACCATCAAGCTCTTAATATGGGTACAAAGGGAGTTCAGTAAAAAATACATCCTTGAGTCCAGCTCAGGCCCAGAGAGCATCTTCTAATCCAGACTGGTGGGAGTCAGGGCCAAATATTGGTTCCACATAGTCAAAAGGTGCCATTAGGGGCTACCTAGTAGATACCTAAGCATCATAGCCAGTCAATGACAAACCAGTCAGTACCTTGGAAGGCTATAACTGATGCACATTCAGACATTGTAAGCTATTCCATAGGTTTGGTGATGGCTGAGTTATTAATTTGGATGTGATTAGATTGTTCCCAGCAAAAAGGAAGAACTTGACTTAGCCTCCTAGTTTGGGGAGTTAACTGGATGGAATCAACCCCACAGTTGTTGATATGGAACTACAATATAAAGAGCACTGTTTGTAGGTTTGGGAGATTCTTTATCTAGCTCTTTGTGGGTGACTTTATTTAGAAAAGTAAGGATTGTGTTAACATTAAAGGTTAAATTATGACATGGGTTTCATTCAGATATGAAAAGAGGCCATTTGGGTTTCTGAGGCAGTAAGTCTTCACAGAAGTAGACTGCTCAGTCTTCCTTCTGCAGAGTGGCTGGTGGGTTTGAACTGCCAACTTTCTGGTTAGCAGTCAAATGCCTTAGGCACTCTGCCACCAGAGCTCCATAGATAATCTAGTAGTAATGATTTCCTGTAGTAATAAACTATTTCCTTAATGTTCTTGTATCCATAGATCAAGAGCAACTCAATAAGATCCCTGTGGTGGAGAGAACTACCAGGGAAGGCCAGAAGGATTTGAGGTTGGGAGGGCACCACATATCCAACAATTAAACATTTTAAAATGGTATGCATAGGCATCTGCCCAATCTAGGAAAATATTAGTTAACTCATGACTGTAACAAAGGTAAAAAGAAAAAATAAATAAAAAGTTACTTTTTCAGGTCTTGTCCAGGGTCTTGGGTCAGCTGTCTGCCTCAGATGTCATCTGCTTCTTATCCTCCAAAAAATCAAACCCATTGCTGTCAAGTAGATTCTGACTCATAGTGACCCCCATTGTTTCCAAGGTGTTAAATCTTTACTAAAGTAGATTCCCCCTGTCTTGCTTCTGCAGAGTAGCTAGTGGGTTTGAACCATCAACCTTCTGGTTAGCAATCAGATGCCTTGGTCACTGTGCTACTAGAGCTCCTTGCTTCTGGCCACAGGGTTGTTTAAATGTAACCTTTAATTGTCTGGTGGGTTGGGTAGACCAAAGAGGAGTCTTAGCCATTTTGAATTGTGAAAAATGGATTCAAGGTTTTATTCCCTCTAATTTGGCTGAACATGGATTGGTGAAGAGGTC
>NW_006921735.1:14918-15719 GCF_000298275.1 Orycteropus afer afer
CTCTGGTAGCGTAGTGCCTAAGACACTTGACTGCTAACCAGAAGGCCGGCAGTCCAAACCCACCAGCCACTCCTCAGAAGGAAGATGGGGCAATCTACTACCCTAGTGATACTGCCTCGGAAACCCAAGGAGGTGTTGCTATGAGTCGGGTCCAACTCGATGGCACATAACAACAACAAGGGAGGGACTTTAGTACAGGATAAATTGAAAGTTTCATAAAGCAATGCTATTGGGATCTTTATTAGTTCTATTAGTTCTTTCTAGGAGTTCTGGTAGTGTAGTGCCTAAGGCATTTGACTGCTAACCAGAAGGCTGGCAGTTCAAACCCACCAGCCACTCCTCGGAAGGAAGATGGGGCAATTTACTGCTGTATTGATACTGCCTCGGAAACCCAAGGAGGGGTCACTATGAGTTGGGTCCAACTCGACGGCACATAACGACGATGACGACGATTAGTTCTTTCTACTAGACCAAAAGATGGAGGATGATAGGACAAAGTAGCCTTTGATAAATGGAGAAAACTAGACACAGTTTTTGGATGACTTGATCGGTGAAATGAGTTCTCCAGTCACTGCAAAGTGTGTTTGGTGCCCCCCAGGTGAGTATGATGTTTTTAAGAAGTTTCTTTGCTGCAAAGGTTGTAATAGCTGCAGTAGCATAATGGCAGGTGAAGACTTCTACCCAATGTGAATATCTACGAATCATTAGTAATACATATTTATAACCATCTATTTTTGTTACAGGAGCTCTGGTAGCATAGTGGCTAAAGCACTTGACTGCTAACCAGAAGGCTGGCGGTTC
>NW_006921735.1:16724-18678 GCF_000298275.1 Orycteropus afer afer
AGGCTGAAGATCGGATGGTGTACCAGTCGCTAGGACTAATTGTTTCCATGAATTTTGGTTTTCTTCATTCTTCTTTGCTCTGGACGAGGAGAGACCCATCGTTGCCTCTAGATGGCAGCTTGCTAGCTTTTAAGGTCCCAGTTGCTACTCAAGGCTGTAAATCTTTATGGAAGCAGACTGCCACATCTTTCTCCTGCAGAGCAGCTAGTGGGTTTTAACTGCCAGTCTTTTGGTTAGCAACTGAGCACTTAACGACTGCATCACCAGGGTTTCTGTAACTAGGTTATAGCTCAACCATTTTGACTGAACTGAGCAGTCAGTTCAGCTGAGCATTCAAGTCAATTTACTTTTTTAAAATCAGTCATAATCATTCTTAAATTCAATGGTTTGCATTCTCCTTAATTACTGACCAAATTTTTGACTGCATGATGTAATGTAGTCAAAGAGAAAATTGATCATATGTCTCATTCCATCATTTTTTAGCCTTTTTTTCCTTCTAGAATAATACTGAGTAAATTGGATGGGTGTGGGAAATAATCAGGGGTCTCTGGGAGGTGTAAATGGTTAAATGCTTAGCTGCTAACTGAAAGGTTGGTGCTTTGAACCCACCCAGAGATGTCTTAGAAAACTGGTCTGGCTATCCACTTCTGAAAAATCAGCCATAAAACCCTATGGAGTACAGTTTGGGAAATAAACATTATTAGTGTTATAGTTAAACGTTTCATAGTTTGACCCCAAAACAGAATGAGGCTACCTCACATGATTAGAGTGGAGTGGACAATAGAATGTGGTACTTTAATAAGAACAGCAAAAAAAAAAAAAAAAAAAAAAAAACCACCAAACTTGCTGCTGTTGAGTCAAATCTGACTCATAGAGACCCCTCTGGGTTCCAAGGCGGTATTTCTACAGAAGTAGTTTGCCTAGTCTTCCTTTTGAGGAGTGGCTGGTGGGTTTGAATCACCAGGCTTCTGCTTAACAGTCAAATCCTTAGGCACTATGCCACCAGAGCTCCTAAGAACAGCAAAAAAAAAAAAAAAAAAAAGGAAAGAAAGAAAAGAAAACCAAATTCACTGCAGTCAAGTCGGATATGACTCATAGCGACCCTTCCTTGGGTTCCTGAGGCAGTATCACTATGGAAGTATATTGCCCCATCTTCCTTCTGAGGAGTGGCTGATGGGTGGCTGGTAGGTTTGAACTGCCAGCCTCCTGGTCAACAGTCAAATGCCTTAGGCACTACACCGCCAGAGCTCTCCCAAGCAAAGGAGGCTTAAAATCGATGCCATGAGGCCAGCCATAAGTAATCTCTTCATGTTCTGGCAACTTCTTCCTCAGTATAAATACAAGTTCCTTGAGACTGGTCATGTCCCACTCTTTGTATATCTTCCACAATACCTGGCATTGAACTCAGTACCCAGTAAAATCCCAAAGACTTTTAATTGAATTGAATTTACGGTTAATCTGAAGAAGTAAAAAGCTTAAATTGAAAAATATACATTCATATCTTTTTTTTTTTTCAAGTAATGGCGTCCTTGGGTAATGGAAACGTTTAACAAGCTCAACTGCTAACACAAAGGTTGGTGGCTTGAGGAGCTCCTCTGTAGATAGGCCTGGTGATCTATTTCTGAAAAATCAGCCATTGAAAACCTTGTGGAGCACAGGCCCACTCTGAGAGACGTGTGGTCATTGTGAGTCAAAGTCAATTTGACAACAACCAGTTTTTTTTTTTAATGTTTATATAACACAGCAACAGAGTGGAATGTAAATAATACCTCAGAGGAAGTGCTTCAAAAGAAGTGTTTCCGGGGAGACTTAACCACTCAAACAGATTGATATTGTTATGTGCCATCAAGTCGGACCTGACTCATAGCAACCCCTCCTTGGGTTTCCGAGGCAGTATCACTACAGAAATAGATTGCCCAACCTTCCTTCCGAGGAGTGGCTGGTGGGTTTGAAC
>NW_006921735.1:18778-25701 GCF_000298275.1 Orycteropus afer afer
CCCAACCTTCCTTCCGAGGAGTGGCTGGTGGGTTTGAACCGCCAGCCTTCTGGTTAGCAGTCAAGTGCTTTAGCCACTATGCTACCAGAGCTATAAGTTGACTATAGGGAAAGAAAATAAAAATAGGGTTAGTGTGAAAATAACAACTTAAAAAGTTAAAGCTGCTAGTAAGGAAATCCAGCACAGTATTTTTACCAAAAAGAAAAAAAATGGCAAAATGCCATTAAAAGATTCATTAGATCTGTTTAATCCATCCAAAATGAGATGAACCGGGAAGCAATTTTACTGGACGTGGAAGCATCCAGACTCCTCGGTATCAAACAAATATTCAAGCCAATGAGATAAATGCAAGCAGTGCAAAACATTCTCTATGTATCATCAGAATACAGAGCAACACAAGTTACCAAAAAAAAATGCTGAACAAAGTCTGAAGTACTACTGCTGTCAAAATGCTGACATTTATTTTATTCACATCTTGAGATCTAAATTGGAAAATCAAAAAGGATCAGAGTGAACACAAGTCTTTATGATATACTATAATCAAAGACAATATAGGGCTAGAACTACAATGCATAATAGAAGGTTGAAGGATGGAATGTGCTGATTCTGGATGGACGAATGAACTGTCATGATCAGAATAAGCTTTGTTTCTACAACTTAGTGATTTATTGCTCATGTTGTCAATTCCCAGATCATTGTCACTCAGACAAAGAATCTGAAGTTTTGTAAAGAATAAATAAGCAAAAACAAAGACCTAAACTCACACAATTACATGCAAATAAAGAGAAAGCTAGTTTGCTTTCAAATAGCTTTTATTTTTAATTTAATAATAATAATCATAAAATACAGAGGCATGAAGAAGTAGTACATGATTCTCTGTGGTTATATGTAAAAGCAAGGTAGTTCAAACATTTAAGAAATTAGTTTTCATAGAGAAATATATTTATAGAGCAAATAGAGATGACAAAATTTAACATCTAACTGGAAAGCTAAAGTCTGGAATCTCTGTTTCCTTTGTCAGATGATTTCTCCATGAATTAATGCACTATGTCAGGAATCAGCAAACTATGGCTCACGGGCCAGATCTGACCCATCATCTGTGTTTATACTGCCCACAAACAAAAAGTGACTTTGACGTTTGTAGGTGGTTGTAAGAAATATTAACAAAAATGATGTTTCATGTCAAGTAAAAATTATATGAAATTCAGAATTCAGTGGTGTCTATAAAGAAAATTTTATTGCAACTTGGCCACATCATTTGTTTACATATTGTCCATGAGTGCTTTCGTAATACAATGGTAGAATACTTATGACAGACATCATATGGCCCACAAAGCCTAAAACATTTACTATCTGGCCCTTTACAGAAAGTTTGCCAACTGCTGCACTGTGTTGTCAATGACATAAGTACACCCAGAAAGAGGCTGGGACTTCTTATAACTTCACATCTGAGGAAAAAAAAATAGTATTCTCCTATGCAGATTTGCAGACATACCTCCATGAATACATATATGGGATACCTACAGATGACCTGTATGGGCAGACAATACAATTCATGGGTGCTTTTGATAGAAATGTGAATTTACATTTCTAGAGTGACTATAAGAAGAGATTAGCATTCAGAACAGATTCCTAGTGGTTTTTTTTTTTTTTTTTTTTTCCTCTCCTGTCTTTATAACTTTGGGATGGATGACCTGGACTTGTGTGAAAACCATGCAAATCTTCTTGACTTTTTACACCAGTGGTCTCATACAATATTTGTCCTTTTGTGACTGACTAATTTCACTCAACATAATGTCATCAAGGTTCATCCATTTTATGAGATGTTTCACAGATTCACTGTTGTTCTTTAGCATTATATAGTATTCCACTGTGTGTATATACCATACTTTGTTGATGCATTCATGCATTGATTGGCATTTAGGTTGTTTCCATCTTTTTGCTATTGTGAATAGTGCTATGATGAACATGGGTGTGCATATATCTGTTTGTGTCACAGCTCTTATTTCTGTACCTTCTAGTAAATTGCTGGATCATATGGTATTTCTATTTCCAACTTTTTAAGGAAATGCCATGCTATTTTACACAGTGGTTGTACCATTTTTACAATCCCACCGGCAGTGTATGAGGATTCCAGTCTCTCCACATCCTTGGCAGCATTTGTTTCCTGTTTCATTTATTTATTTTTTTCTATTAATGCTAGTGTGAGATGATATCTCACTGTTGTTTTGATTTGCCCCTTTCTAATTGCTAATGTCACCAATTGTCTGTCAATCTGTATCTGAGAAGCTGGACTATATGAAGAAGAATGTGGCATCAAGATTGGATTAAGACTAATTAACAGTCTGCAATATGCAGATGACACAACCTTGCTTGTTGAAAGTGAAGAGGACTTGAAGCATTTACTGATGAATATCAAAGACTACAGCTTTCAGTGTGGATTACACCTCAACATTAAAAAAAAAAAAATCTCCTCACAACTGGACCAGTAAGCAACATCATTATAAATGGAGAAAAGATTGAAGTTGTCAAGGATTTCATTCCACTTTTATCCATGATCAATGCCCATAGACGCATCAGTCAAGTTATCAAACGACATACTGCGTTGGGTAAATCTGCTGAAAAAGACCTCTTTAAAGAGTTCAGGAGAAAAGATGTCACTTTGAGAGCTGACCCAAGCCATGGTATTGATAATCACTTCATATACATGGGACAGCTGAACAATGGATGAGGAAGACCAAAGAAGAATCAGAATCAACTCGATGCCAGTGAGTTTGGGTTTTTGGTTTGGAACTTTAACAATAATCTTGGCCCTAACCCTAGACCGAGCCTTAGGCCTACCTCTACTCCTAGCTCAACTCCAAGACTAACGTTAATCCTAAACTTGAACCCTAATCCTAGCATTCATCTGACCCTAACATTAATACTAGGACAAAGCCTTAGACCTAGCCATAGCCTAATGCCTAACCCTAACAGTAAACTTAACCTGATCCAGAATTCAAACTAAAAGTCTAAACTCTAACCATAACCTGAACCATAACCCTAACTCTAATTCTAAACCCTAATTGCTAACCATAAACCTACCTTTAACCTGAACTCTAACCTTAACCCCAACTAGATAAATAGACCAAGCCCCAGCCATAATCCTAGCCCATCCCTAACTCTAAGCCTGAATTTAACTTTTAACATAACCCTAACCCTAACTCTCAGGAGCTCTGGTGGTGTAGTGTCTAAGGCATTTGACTGCTAACCAGAAGTCTGGCGGTTTAAACCCACCAGCCATTCCTCAGAAGGAAGGTTGGGCAATCTATTTCTGTAGTGATACCACCTAAGAGGGGTTGCTGTAAGTCAGATCTGACTCCATGGCAGTGCGTTCGTTTTGTGTAACCCTAACTCTAAGGAGCTTTGGTGGCGCAGTACCTAAGGCATTTGACAGCTAGCCAGAAGGTTGGCGGTTCAAACCCACCAGCTGCTCTGTGGAAGGAAGATGGGACAGTCTACTTCTATAGAGATTTACCACCTTGGAAACTCAGTGGGTGTTGCTATGAGTCAGAACTGACTTGATGACAATGAATGTCATATATATATATATTTCTAATGTTTTCTTTAAAAAATTCATTTTATTGAAATATAATTTATGTATAGTGAAATATACAAAACTAAAGTGACATGGGTCAATGCATTTTTTTTTTTTGCAGTGTTCCCTCCCCTCCCCTCTCACCCCTGGTAACCAACTGTGTTAGGCTGGGTTCTCTAGAGAAGCAAAACCAGTAAAGCTTATATAGAGAAAGGGAAATTTATCTTAGGAAAATGGCTCACACACTTAGAGAACCTGGCAAGTCCCAAGTTCTTGCATCAAACGTCAAGCTAGAGGCTTTTCCCGACTCACACAGCTGCAGGGGCTGACGAGCTCAAGGTTGGCAGGCAGTATACTGGTTGTTGATTCCAATGAATGACTAATTCAAGATCCCCAGGCCGAATGGTGGATTGTTCACTCATGGAAAGTTGTAGGCAGCACAACAGGATCCCGATCCACAGAAGAGTGTCTCTTTTCCCAGGATGCCCATAAATATATTGGAAGCAGGCCACAGCCCTAGGGAAACTTTCAACAGATTGGCTGCTCAAAACATATACATCCATTCCAATCATAAGAATAACCCACATCACAACTGCTTAAACCACAAAGAATTGTGGTCCAGCCAAGTTGACACACAGCTCCAACTATCACACCAACAAAGAAAGTTTCCTTCCATATATAAACCTTTTATTGACTTTTTACAATAATGAACTAATACTATATTTGTCCTTCTGTGATTGACTTATTTCACTCAGCTTAATGTTCTCCAAGTTCATTCATGTTATACAATGTTTTTCAGATTCTACATTATTCTTTAGTGTTGCATAGTATTCCATTGTATGTATGTACCATAGTTTGGTTATCCATCCTTCTGTTGATGGGCACCTAGGTTGTTTCCATCTTTTTGCTATTGGAAATAGTGTTGCGATGAACATGGGTGTGCATGTATCTGTTCTTGTCTTGGCTCTCACTTCTTTAGGATATGTATCTAGTAATGGGATTGCTAGGTCAAATGGTATTTCTAAGTCCAGCTTTTTAAGGAATTGCCATACTGTTTTCCACAGTAGTTGTATCATTTTACAGTCTCACCAGCAGTGTATGAGAGTCCCAATCTCTCCACATCCTCGCCAGTATTTGTTATTTTCTGTCTTGTTGAACTTTGCCATTAGTGCTGGGGTGAGATGGTATCTCAGTCAATGAGCTTGGTTTTTGAACCCTAACTGTAACCACTAACCCTAAAGCAAACTTAACCCAAACCCCAAATATAACTCTTAAACAATATCCTTGACCCTATCTAATAACCCAAACAGTAGACCATACTCTAGGCCAAGACCTAGCCAAACCCTGAACCATAACACTAACCTAACCCTTACCTAACCTTATCCTAACCCAAGCTAACTTTAACCTAACCTAACCTAACCTTAAACCTAACCCTTACAGTACACTAAGTCCTAAGCCTATAAGACCTAGGTCAACTACTAACCCTGGCCCTGACACTAGATCATCCCAAGGTGTATCCATTCATCTGTGGATGGATTTTAAAAAAATTATTGTGATTTGGGTGAAATTGTATAAAGCAGATTCATTTTACATTCAACAGTACATACACACATTTTGTTTTGTGACACTGTTTACATTCCCTGCAGTGTAATGGCTCTCCTCTCACTTCCTCTCTGTGGTTACCCTTTCCCTGTGTCCTTCTTCCCTATGCATGCCTGCCTCCCTATATTTCTCCCTGTGCAAATGCTGCCCTCCTGGTCTCCCATGGTTGATTGTTCTAAGGAGTGCATCTCCCTGGTGCAGGCTGTTTGGCTGAGAGTTAAACCATGGAAGTGAGATCAATTTCAGGCCTAAAGAATGATTCATAGCCATAGTCTTGGGGATTTCACCATTCTCTATTAGACCAGTGAGCCTGGTCTTTTTTATGATTTTGAGTTGTGTTCCACATTTTTCTCCCATTCTACACAGGATCTCTCATTTTGATCCCTTTCCAAGTGGTTGGCATTGGTAGCCAGGCACCATTTAGTTCTCTGGTCTCTGGGCCATATAGATTGAGGTTCTTGTGGTCCATTAGTCCTTTCGAATATTTCCATGTGTCTTTGATTTTCTTCACTCTTCTTTACTCCAGAAGAGGAGAGATCAATAGCGGCCACTGAGAGGGCCACTTGCACATTTTTAAGACCCCAGTCGCTACTCACCGAAGTAAGATGTAGAACAATATTATCGTGTACCGTGTGCCAATTGAGCTTGATGTCCCCTCTGACCTTGGTCCCCAGCGACATACTCCCTCAAGGAAGTTATTTGTGACTAAGAAGATATCCTAACCTTGCCTCCTATTATATTTAAACTGCATATGGACATTTTTAGGAGCTCTGGTAGCATAGTGGCTAAGGCACTTGACTGCTAACCAGAAGGCTGGCGGTTCAAACCCACCAGCCACTCCTCAGAAGGAAGATGGGGCAATCTACTTCCGTAGTGATACTGCCTTGGAAATCCAAGGAGGGGTCACTATGAGTTGGGCCCAACTCGATGGTACATAACAACAACAACAACATGTATGGTTATGGATATATTCTCTTTTGCATATCCATAACTGTATACCTATGTATTCACCCATAGATTAAAGTTTTCTGTTACTGATAATGCAGTACTGTATCTGCAACAGTATTTGCCTTTCTGGGCATTTTAAAAAATATATATTGTGGTTTGGGTGCAATTTTACAGAGCAGATTCATTTTACATTCAACAGTTCATACACATTTTGTTTCATGACACCGATTACAATTCCCACAATGTAACAGCTCTAGCCCCACGTCCTCCTTGTGGTTATCCCTTCCCTGCGTCTTTCTTACCTATGCATTCTGCCTGCCTAGCTTTCTTTCTGTGCAAATGCTGACCTTCTGATCGTTCACTGTTGACTGTTCTAAAGAGTGCATCTCCCTGGGGTAGATATTTAGCTTGTAGGCCTGTCTACTGTTTGGCAGAAAGCTGACCCACAGGTGTGAGTCCAATTCAGGCCTGAAGGGTAACCTGGGCCCATAGTCTCCCTGGCCCAGTGACTCACTTCCTCAAGGTGCTTGGTTGTGGCTAAGAAGTTATTCTAACTTTATCTCCTGTTAGCTCTATAATTTATATGGACATTTTAGTAAAAACCTAAATAAATAAATAAATAAACAAACCGAACTCACTGCCATCAATTCTGACTCAGCAACCCCCACTGGGTTTCTGTGGCTGTAAATTTTTACGGAAGTAGATCGCTCCTCTTCTTTCTGTGACATTTTCATAGCATATACAAATATGCATGTAGGAGTATCATCTGCCAAACCTATGTATGGTCATGGGTATA
>NW_006921735.1:26771-27504 GCF_000298275.1 Orycteropus afer afer
ATTATAAGGTGATTTGCAGATCCTTCATTATTCTTTAATGTTGGATAGTATTCCATTGTGTGTATGTACCATGGTTTGGTTATCCATTCATCTGTTGATGGGCACTGAGGTTGTTTCCGTCTCTTTGCTATTGTGAATAATGCTGTGATGAACATGGGTGTGCATATAACTATTCATATCATGGACCTCACTTCTTCAAGATATATTCCTAGTAGGGGATTGCTTTATCAAATGGTATTTTTATTTTCAACTTTTTAAGGACACGCCATACTGTTGTCCACAGCGGTTTTACCATTTTACAGTGCCACCAGCAGTATATAAGAGTTCCAATCTCTCCACGCCCTCATCGGCATTTGTTGTTTTCTGTCTTGTTGAACTTTGATAATATTGCTGGTGTGAGATGATATTTCATTGTTTTGATTTGCATTTCTCCAATGGCTAATGATTGTATTTCTTCATGTGTTTGTTAGCCACCTGAATGTCTACTTTGGTGAAGTGTCTGCTCATGTCCTCTGCCCATTTTTTAAATTGCATTATTTGCTTTTTATTTTTTGTTTAGGTGGTGGAGCTTTCTATAAATTTTAGAGATTAACCCCTTGTCTGATATCTTTTTTTTTTAACGTCAAATTTCCTTCTTCTTTTTTTAAATTGTGATTTGGGTGAAGATTTACAGAGCAAATTCACTTTCCATACAGCAGTTCACATATACTTTGCCTCATGTCATTGACCACAG
>NW_006921735.1:39748-41997 GCF_000298275.1 Orycteropus afer afer
TCTTGTTGCCAAATTAATTTTTCCCAGTCTATAGGTTCCCTTTTCACTCTTGGTTAAATCTTTTGATGTGCATAAATGTCTAATTTTTAGGACGTCTCATCATCTATTTTGTCTTCTGGTATTTCTGTGTTTTTAGTTATGTTTGATAGTGTATTTATGCAATGTCTTGGGGCCTCTAAGTTTGTTTCTACTTTTGCTTTTATGATCTTTGTAGTTTTAGATTTTACAACTAGGTCTTTGATCCATCTTGAGTTCATTTTTATATATGGAGTGTGTCATAGTTGGAATTGTGTGTCCACTTGGCTAGACCACAATTCTGAGTGGTTTAAGCAGTTGTGATGTGGGTTATTCCCATAATGAGATCAGATGTATATGTTTTGAGCAGCCAATCTGTTGAAAAGGAGTTTCCTTAGGGGTGTGGCCTTCTCCCAATATATTTATGGACATCCTGGGAAAAGAGACACTCTTCTGTGAATCGGGATCCTGTTGTGCTGCATACAACTGTCCATGAGCAAACAATGAACCATTCAGCTTGGTGATCTTGGATTAATCATTCATTGGAGTCAACAGCTGGTACACTGCCTGCCAACCTTGAGCTCCTCAACCCCTGTAGCTGTGTGAGTTGGGTAAAGCCTCCAGCTTGACATTTGATCCAAGAATTGGGACATGCCAGCTTCTATAACTGTGTGAGCCATTTTCCTAAGATAAATTTCTCTCTCTTTCTAAGCTTTACTGGTTTTGCTTCTCTAGAGAACCCAGCCTAACACAGTGTGAGATATGATCCTACTTCTTTTTTCTGCAAATGGTTATCCAGTTTTGAAACCACAATTTATTAGGAACTATCTCTTCAATTTAATGAGTTTTAGCCCTTTGTCAAAGACCAGCTGTCCATAGGTGGATGGATTTACTTCTGTATTCTCAATTCTACTCCATTGGTCTTTGTGTCTATTGTTGTATCAGTACCAGGCAGTTTTGACTACTGTGGCTGGATTTGACTGAACCAGGAAGGAATACAAAGTTTCCAAAAAAACAAACCCACTGCCATTGAGTGGATTCTGACTCATAGTGAGTCCCATCGGGTTTCCAAGGCTATAAATCTTTATGGCAGCCGATTGCCTCATCTTTCTTCTGTGCAGAGGCTGGTGGCTTTGAACTACAGGAATTTTGGTTAGCAGCCAAATGGTTTAACCACTCTGCCATCAGAGCTCCTTATACAAAGATGAGGTCTTCCCAAATTGAAGTATATTGAATATCCCCAGTACTAATGAGAACCTAATATATTATTAGAAACTTGCAACATCAAAAACAAGCAAACAAACAAAAAACTTCTGTTTACTTAAAAAGTTAAACATAGAATTACTACATGACCCAGAAATCCCAATTCTAGAATTGAAAGCAGGAATGCAAACAGACACCTGTACATCAATGTTCATTGCAACATAATTCACAATAGCCAATATATGAATAGATCAACTAAATGTGGTACATGAAATGGAATATTACTCAGTCATGAAGAGAAATTAAGTCCTGATGCTTGCCGCAGCATGGCTGAACTTTGAAAGCATCATAATGAGTGAAAAAAATTAGTCACAAAAGGACACATATTGTATGGTCTCACTTATATGAAAAAAGCAAATAAAGACCAAAACTTATCAGTAGTTACCAAGGATAGGTGAGAGGGGAAGGGAGGAGTCATTGCTTAGAGGGCACTAAATGGTGGTGGAATAATTTGGAAAAGGATAGTGGTAATGGTCGCACATGATGAATGTAACCAATGCCAGTGAATTGTATATATGAAAATTGTTAAATTGGCAAATGTTTTATTATATATATTTCTACTGCAATGAAAACAATGCAGCCTCATTGAAACCCACTCACTCTCCTACCCCAGAATGAATGCTAGGTTGTGTGTTCTCTGCATACTTGGTAATTTGATCAGAGAGAAAATAGAGCATGCACAGGAAAATATATTGTTGAATTTCCTGGTTACGGCTTTCTTATCATAGACAAGTCAAGTGTAAATGTAATCCTGACCTTTACACATCTACTTGATGCTAGGTAAAAAAAATATACAATACAAGCAATAAACAACCAGTCAAGCGTTATATTTCTAATTTAGTCTGCTACTATCTTATAGCATATTGATTTGCTTTTAAAAAATGCATTTATCTCTCGATTAAGGATATTTTACAGGACTATTTTACTTAGAGAGCCTGCTTGAGGGCATGGCTTTCTGCCCAAAAGCAATG
>NW_006921735.1:43522-48339 GCF_000298275.1 Orycteropus afer afer
GACTCATAGCGACCCCTCCTTGGGTTTCCGAGGCAGTATCACTACGGAAGTGGATTGCCCCATCTTCTTTCCGAGAAGTGGTTGGTGGGTTTGAACCGCCAGGCTTCTGGTTAGTAGACAAGTGCCTTAGGCACTATGCTACCAGAGAGCTCCAAGGTGGTATCGGTGGATAATAAGTAATACTTGTTTTTTTCCCCCTATTGCATTTTTTATCACACTGAAATACTGTGACATATCTATGAGGCCCAGTAATTTAAGAGGCAAAGTAAGAAGAAACTAGAGTACAAGACAAAAAATCTACACATACCATGGCCTCATCTATTCCAAAACCAGAAAGCCTATATGGTATCTACCTACCACTATCCACTGTTCAAATCGAGGCCACAGTTAGACCCTGACAGAATGGAAGAAAATGTGGAACAGATCCTCAAATTCTTTTTGAAAAATAAAACAAACTTACTGGATTGGTTGATTCTGGAGGACTCCCCAAGGCTGTTGACCTGAGATACTCATTAAAGCTTAAACTAAAATTAGCTTCTTTAAACTGAAGTGACCTTGTAGCTAAATAACAGATTGACTCACAAAATAATGATGATCACACATAAGTACTGTGCTCCTTTAAGAAATTACCTGTATGAAACCTCATGATCAACAATTACTTAAAAACAAAGAGATGACAATGTAAGTGGACAGGGAAACTAGATTTATGGAAACAGAACCACAATTTGTGTAGAAATTGTTGAAGGGGAACTTAAATTGTTGTATAAACCTTCACTGAAACACAATAAAATATTAATTTAAAAAGAAGAGGAGGAGGAGGAGGAGGAGAAGAAGAAGAAGACTAAGAAGAAGAAAAGTAAATGGCCCAGAAACATGGGGTGAGGAAGGAGGTTTACCTCCAGAGGGCTCTGGACAAGGTGATCCTAGAGACCATTTCTTCTGCCACAGACAGTGTGGTATATTGCAAAAAAAAAAAAAAAAAAAAAAACCCACAAAATTCTCCTATCCCTGTATATGTGCCCTTTGCAAGGTAACTTTGCTGCTACTCCCATCAAGATGTGGGGTCTATTTCCCCATCCCTTGATCTAGCCTTGGCCGTAGGACAGTAGCAAACATGATACAAGCAGAAATTTCAATATCTCCTGCCCTTTGTGTTTTGCTCTCTTTTGGTGATCTTTCCAATCCTAAATTCACCATTAAAGAAGCCTAGCTAGTTTATTGGACCCCACGGAGCAGAGAGGAGCAATCCCAGCTAAGAGCCCTTAGACTGACCACTCTGTCAACAATTCTTGTTATTTTAAGCCACTAAATTTTGGAGTGGTTTGTTATGCAGAAAGTAGAGTAGGTGCTGGGGCAGTGAACCTTAAATTGTTGCATTAGGAGTCTAAATACCTTGCTCTTGCCCAGAATTTGCCTAACTGTGGGAGCCATTACAAACAAGTCCAGCGAAGGCTGCTAGGCTCCATGTTGATTCCTAGAGCTTGTTCATGGGGTCCAGGGTTACCCTAGGCAACATGGAATAATATAATGCCTCAGGGGACCTTCTAGGGCCTACAACCACCCCTGCGAATAATCTGATAAATTCTAAGTCCCTTGAGTAATCTTGCTAGTCTGCTGGAATGTTTCAGGTTTATCAAGTTAGGGAAGTTTCTGGAACTACTCCACCAGTTGCTAGTTCTTTCTACATCCTCTAGTATTCTCTGATATTTACACATTTCCTGGACTTGTCCTGACTCTAGTGAGAACTTATGGATAGTCAAAGAAACTCTGTAAAAATGGCATGGTGTCAAGGGTCTTCTATTCTCTTGCTGAGGATAATCACCATCAGCAAGATCAAGATCAGCATCAGCCTAAAGCTGATTCCTGTGAGGTGGAAGTCAGACATACCTCCACTCTCCAAACTTTTTACCAATTCTAAAAACACCTGTCTCTCTCACAGCACTCTCTACTTCTCTGCTGGGTCCAATGACTCATTGCAACGGTCACACAGAACTCACAGACCATCCTCACAATTACTGGGTTTATTAGGGAAGTTAACAGGTTACAATTCAGGATCAACTTGGAAGTAATAGGAACAACTCAGGATATAGTTTTTCAGTCAGGACAGTTCCTACTTGGCTGCTGCCATCAGACCCTTACTCTCAGCCTAGACCCTTGCTCTTGGCCTGGGCCCTCAATTTTGGGTTCAGGTTGGGCTTGGCCTCTGCTCTGCTTAGGAAAGTTTTATAGTTCTTTCTCCAGCTCTGATGATAAGTGCCCAGAGGCACCCCACTCCACCAGTAGGCCTCATGCCTGAAGGCACTCAGCTCTTTTGTTCCATGAGTTGACACATCCACTGAAGTCACCTTGATGTATGGACCAGGAAGACTACCGCGCTATCTTGCACCAGTTTCCTGGTTCTGCTGCTACCATTGCTCCTCTACCACACCTGCTACTTTTCTCTGTTTCATACCATCTCCAATGTTACAACTCTTATCTTCTGGGTCTAGTAGGTTCTCAGTGAAGGAAAACTAGGTCCAAAAGATATGCTCTGCTCCTGGCTTTTTCTCTTGATGGTAGTGAAATCCCCCCTCAGCCTCTGAGATTGGCTTATTTTAAGCCTAGTGGGATGGTAAAACTGATGAATTCCCTTGTTAGAGTTCCATACCCTTTATTTGCAGTCCTACACCCACAGGGTTCAGTGCATCTTATTTGCATTTAGCTGTCCAATCCCCTTGGTGGGCCACAAGCACCTTATTTGCATAGTCCCAGCAAATCATTTTGTGGGAGTTATAAGACCATGGGTAGAAGGGCCATATAATAGGAATTCACTGCACCACAAGCTCCAAGGCCAAGGAGAAGAACAGATATTTGCACTATATGCAGGGAACAGATCGGATGGTGCCAGCCTCTCTGGAGGCAAATTGTAGTCATAAAGAGAGGGTTTGGCACTCCACAGAGAACAGGCAATTTCATTGACTGGAAGTCCAGAGGCCTGGGTTCTAAGCCAGATTCTTCTGCTACGAGAAAAAAAAATTGAAAATAAAACATAACTTCTCTTCTCTGGGTCTCACTTTCCAAGTCTGTGAAATGGGACAACCTGGACTGGATGGTGTTTACAGTCCCTTCTATACTTAAGTCTTTGAGAGGTACCTCCCAAACCTTGCTCCATGTTCTTCTCCATTCCTCATTTCCTTCAACTCTACACACCAAAGTGGTGCAAAGGATTGACAAGTTCAGCTGCTAGCTGAAAGGTTGGTGGTTAGAGTCTACCCAGGGGTGCCTCAGAAGAAAGGCTGAAAACCATACGGAGCACAGTTCTGTTCTGACACACATGGGCTCACCATGAGTCAGAATCAACCTGAGGGCAACTGGTTTTGTGGTTTTTATCTTTCACCTATTCAAATTTGTGACTTTGAGGGAGAAGTGAAGCAGTTCCATTTCAGGATGAGGGCAAGAGCTATGCACAAAGACACTCCTCTGAGCTCCTTGATGTGAAGTGACTTTCCACAGGGGATCATTAGTGAAGGTCTGGCAAAAAAAAAAGGGGGTTAGTAGAGGATTTGTTGGAGCTGGAAGAGGGAGTGGCCCAAGAAGCCTAGGGGTCACATTTTCTATGTTCTCTTGTAGATAATCTCCCATCTATGGTGGGGCGCTGTCTATGTATCCCAACTGGTCTCCTTGCAACAGCAGGCAAGAATTTTAACCCAAGTTTACTTAACTTTTTTCCACTTTGAATTCTGTTGTCTTAAAATTTTGGTTTCTACACTTCAATAATAGAATAACTACTCTCAGTTAAAGTGGAAGGTCTTTCTGTTTTGTTTTATTTTGTTTTGTCTGAGGTAAGGGAGTAAAGAGAAAAATGTACTCCTCAAAAGTCAACCACTGGAGATCAGAAGGGCAGCATTTGCACAGGAGTAAAGCTAGGTGGGCAAAGACACATAGGTAGGAAGGGCACAGGGAAGGGGTAACCACAGGGAGGAGGTGGGAGGAGAGCTGTTACACTTTGAGGATTGTAATCAGTGTTGCAAAACAAAATGGATATGAATTGTTGAGTGTAAAACAATCTGCTTTGTAAAATTGCACCCAAATCACAATAAAAAGTTTTTTTAAAAAAATACCATGGTATATCTCAGGGTTTAAAGACTTTTATATGTGTGTGTGTGTGTGTGTGTATAAAATGCTTATAAACCAACCACCACTCAAAACCCACCAAGGACTTCCCATCAAATAAACTATTTACTAACTAGTTACTATGGGCTGAAATCATCTGGAACTGCCCTCTCTGACCTCAAGCCTCACCTCTCTCCCTTCACTCACTCTGTTGCAGACACAGCAGTCAGTCTTGCTGTTTCTGAAATACACAAATATCGTCCCCATCTCTTGGCCTTTGCCCTCGCTGTTGCCTGTGGCTGGAATATCTAACTCCAGATCTTCCTGTGACTTGCCCCTCTACCTGAAATCGAGATTTCTCAGATTCTCCAGAATGCCAGCTGAGCCAGAATGCCATTTAGCTCAGAACTCCTCAAACTTAAATGTGTGTATAGCTACCCAGGGGTACTCAAATGCAGATTATGATTTAGGAGTGGGGTGGGGCCGAGGTTCTCCAATTCTAGCAAACTCCCAGATGAGGCCAAACAGCTCTTCTTCCACCCAGATGATGAGTTCCCTAAGGCCAGGGAATCTAACTCAATTGTCTCTCTTTGGTGCCTTGTGAATGTTTGCTGACTGAAAGTCTTCTCAAGCTACCCTGGCTTCATTTTATGACCTCACGTCACCAGTAAGTTCTGGTGACCTAAAATTAGTTGGGATATACTACTTAATTTATAATTTATATT
>NW_006921735.1:48478-52849 GCF_000298275.1 Orycteropus afer afer
TTTTATTTATTTTACAATTTTATCCTGGGCTAAAAAGAAAGCTGTTATCTCTCCTGCTATGATAAAATGGACTCTTGTTCTTCGAATCCTTCCTTTCCTCATGGCTATTATTATCTCCTCAGTCTTTCTGGGTTTGACAACAAGTGAGGTAGGCTTCAGCCTGAGAGAATGTTCTGAGGGGAAAAAAATGGGAAAGGAAAAATGTTGCCCTTCTTTTGGTATCCAATATCCTCCATATGGTCATAAATAGCATTGATTCCTGACATCCATACCACATAACTAGATTTCCAAGTCTTGGCTCTGTCAGCAGCTTCATCAATTGTCTTTATAGTGTTTTCTTCTGAAGTCTTCCTTGTGCCATTTTATATATCTTCCCTGCTCAAAGTGTCCTCATCCAAAAGACATTCCTCAGGCATTTGATTTAGTCATCGGCTAAATGCAAAATGAAGTTGCCCCTGGTCTTGCCCCACCTTACACCAGATGAGAAGATCATCTAATTTCAGGGGCTACCTCTTTTGTCCTCTCCAGAGTATAAGAGAATGGGATTTTTTTCCTAATGAGCTTTAACAGGGATATTGTTGTTTTAGGGTTTGCTGACAGGCTGAAGATTGATCCTTCCCTATCTTTTTCCTGACTCGGAAGAGAATTGCAGACCTGGAATCTGCAGTGCCTCTGGGTCACTCGGTAATTTAAAATTGATGACTTGGAAAGAGAATGGAGCTAAAGATGCTGTCCTGGGATGTGTCCTTTTATAGAGAGGTATTGTAATTTGGGGGGTGATGCTCTCTTATGCAACTCTTTTTAAAAAAACCACAGTGGTTTATGGATGTGCTTTGATCAATGACTTAATCAGCTGGCTCCCATGGCCACCCCTTTCTGAGCTCAGAGATGAAGATGTACAATTTACTGCTTAACAAGGGGAGCATGAGGGTGCTCTTTAAAGTCACACAAAAACAAAAGTGTATGATTCCATTGTATAATGCTCAAATGCAGACACAAATCTATGTTGCTAGATGTCAAAATAAAGGTTAACTTGGGGTGAGGCTTAGTGAAGGAAGGGGCCATAAGGGATGCTTTTGGGATGCTGATAATGTTCTTGATTCTGTTACTTAGGTGTGTTCACTGTGTGAAAATTCATAAATCTGTTCATTCCTGATTTGTGCACTTTTCTTTGCATATCACACTTCATAAAAAGCTTACCAATAAATATCTTACAAGTGCAAACACTTTTTTAAATCAAGTTATACTTATGAACAAATCACAAGTTCAAGAAATCAGCTTCTGAATATGAATTTAAAAATCATTTTTTTTAAAATCTACTCATATTTCTCTTCCACTTTCCTCAGAAATTATCTAAGTATTATGTATTTTTAAACTAGAAATATATATCCTTCTTAGCTTTGATATTTAGAGAAATGTATAAGGTTTAATATTAAACATCTTTAGAATAACTCATAAGACATTTTGGCCAAAATAAGTAGAAAACAAAATCATGGAAATAGTGATTTAAATTTTTTTTTTGTGAGTGAGTAGTTATTCTTACACACAATTGTGTACCAATTCAAATATATTGTGATATTTGAAAAATAATTATTAAACCTAAACCAAAAATAATTAATTAAACAATAAGGGAATTCTGAATATCTCCTTATGAGATTAAAATTTTTTTTAAAAAAAGGTTAATTAAGGGAGGAATTCTCCCTTTCTTCAAAATTTGCATTTTTCAGTCAGACTTTAACCAGTTACCAGGATCAATTCCAACTCATAGAGACCCCATGTGTGTCAGAGGAGAACTGTACTTCTAGCAGTGGATTATCAGGCCTTTCTTCCAGGGTAACTCTGAATGGCTTCAAACTGCCAATCTTTTGCTTCCAAAAATCAAACCAAACTCACTGCCATCGAGTCGATTCTGACTCAGATTCATAGCGACCCCCTTTGTGTCTCCAACGTGGTAAATTTTTATAGAAGTAGATTGCCCAATCTTCCTTCTGTGGAGTGGCTGGTGGGTTTGAACCGCTAACCTTCTGGTTAGCAGTCAAATGCTTTAAGCATTATGCCACCAGAGCTCCTTAGCTTTTTGCTTCTTGTTGTTGTTGTTATTTGCCGTCGAGTCGGCCCCGACTCATAGCGACCCCTCCTTGGGTTTCCGAGGCAGTATTACTACGGAAGTAGGATTGCCCAACCTTCCTTCCGAGGAGCTTTTTGCTTAGTACTCAAGTAATCAAGCATTTAGCCATGTGAGCCACCCAGAGACTACTTAATCAGACTCAGTGCCATGTATGTGCGAGCCTTCTTCCTGATCCAAACAACTTTTCTATGATTGTACTTAACTCTGCAAAAACCATTAGTTGCTAAATAAATAGAAGGACATTCCATGTTTGTGGCTTGGAAGGTTTAATATAGTTAAGATGTCAATACTATCCAAAGCAATCCACAGATTCAATGCAATCTCCATCAAAATTCCAACAACCTTCTTTATAGAAACAGAAAAGCCAATCTTCAAGTTTATATGGAAAGACAATGGACCCTGAATAGCTAAAGCAATTTTAAAAAAAGAATAAAGTGGGAGCACTCAAACTCCCTGATTTCAAAACATACTACAAAGCTACAGTAATTAAAACAGCACGATACTGGTATAATAACAGACATATAGGCTGATGGAACAAAATTGAGAGTCCACAAATAAAGCCATAGTGACCCCTCCTTGGGTTTCTGAGATGGTATTGCTACGGAAGTAGATTGCCCAATCTTCCTTCTGAGGACTGGCTGGTGGATTTGAACCACCAGCCCTCTGGTTAGCAGTCAAATGCCTTAGGCATTATGCCACCAGAGCTCCTCATACATATATAGTCAACTGATTCTTGACAATGATACTAAATTCATCCAATGGGGAAGGAAAAATTTTGTCAATAAATCGTGCTGGGAAAATTGAATATTCACATGCAGAAGAATAAACCAAGACCCAACCCATACAACATACACAAAAACCCATTCAAAAAGAATCAAGGACCTTAATTTGGAAATTAAAGCCATAAAATTTATAGAAGAAAATGTAGGGACAAAGCTATGGGACCTAAGCTTTTGTGATGGGGTCTTAGATACAATACAAGAGGATGAGTAGCCAAAGACAAAACAGAAAAATGGGACCTCATAAAAATTACGTATTTCTGTTCATCAAAATATTTTACCAAAAAAGTGAAAAGGCACCCTACAGAGTGGAAGAAAATTTTTAGGAACCATATATACCATGAAGATATAATTTATAAACTGCTTCCAAAACTTAGCAACAACAAAATAGGATAACCCTATCAAAAAATGGGCAGAGGAAATGAATAGACATTTCACCAAAGAAGATATTTAAATGGCTAACAAGCATTTGCATTTTTTCATGTGGCACATGAAAAAATGCTCAAAGTCACTAGCTATTAATGAAATGCAAATCAAAACCACAATGAGATGTCACTCACAATGCAATCACAATGGCAATGATTTAAAAAAAGGAAAATACTAGGTGTTGGTGAGAATGTAGAAAAACAGAAACTCTCATCCATTGCTCGTGGGAATGTAAAACCGTACCACCACTGTGGAAAATAGTTTGGCAGTACCCTCAAAAAATTGAACATAGAATTGCCATATTGTTGTTGTTAGGTGCTATCCAGCTGGGTTAGAGTCATAGTGAACTCATTTACAACAGAATGAAACACTGACTGTCCTGTACTATGCCCACAATTGTTGCTATGCTTGAGCC
Organism: Orycteropus afer afer; assembly: GCF_000298275.1. Lineage (NCBI taxonomy): Eukaryota > Metazoa > Chordata > Mammalia > Tubulidentata > Orycteropodidae > Orycteropus > Orycteropus afer. The sequence goes on from NW_006921735.1 coordinate 52,227, forward strand.
CTTTGTTGTAGCCACTAAGTCAGTACATCTCATTGATATTTCTGGTGGAATAGGGTAATGGGGTCATAATTTGATGCTTCCTTCTCAGCTCCTGACTGTTAAAAAAAAATCTGTTAAACGTATAATGTTTATGCGGTGTAGTAAATTACTTAGTGTGGCTTTTCTACCCATAAGTCTTTGTAAACTCTGAGGTGGAATTTGCCATGAGCAACTGAGGAGCTCCTGATTGCTAAAGTTGTCCACCTGGGATATTTCTGTTGAGAGTGGCACTAAACAATGTTCTGGGAGGTTCCTGCTCTCTCTCAGGTATTTAGAATTCTGGTGTTATGATTGGCTAGTTTGGCCACTCTGCTGGGCTCAAAAGGAGGCCTCCTAGAGGCAGAACTCTCTCTGACTGCTGGCTGAGGAAAGATGTGCCCCTGAGAGACATGTGCTGCTGGGAAAGAGACTCAAGAGACATGCATTGCTAAGTGAGACACTGAGGGACACGCACTGCTGGGAGAGAGACTGTAAGAGATGGTTGGCTGAGAGACGATGGGCTGGAAGAGAGACTGAGCTTTCTTCCTGAACTTGAATTGTAGCCTGGTGCTTCCCTAATAAACCCCATAATCTGTGAGTTCTGT
>NW_006921735.1:53611-60109 GCF_000298275.1 Orycteropus afer afer
TTTAATATGATGTTGCTTATAGGTCCAGTTGTGAGGATTTTTGTTTTCTTTATGTTGAGGTGTAATCCATACTGAAGACTGTAATCTTTGATCTTCATCTGTGAGTGCTTCAAGTCATCTTCACTTTCAGCAAGCAAGGCTGTGTCATCTGCATATCATAGGTTGTTAATGAGTCTTCCTCCAATCCTGATGCTTCATTCTTCTTCATATAGTCCAGTTCTGACTGATGATACTGAGCTTCTCCATCATCTCTTTCTACAGATGTAGTCAATTTGATTCCTGTGTATTCTGTTTGATGAGGTCCACATGTATAGTCACCATTTTTGTTGTTGTAAAAAAGGTATTTGCAATGAATAAGTTGTTGGTCTTGCAAAATTCTATCATGCAATCTCCACTGTCATTTTTTATCACCAAGACCATATTTTCCAACTTCTGATGTTTCTCCTTTGTTTTCAACTTTTGCATTCCAATCACCAGTAATTATCAATGCATGTTGATTGAATGTTTGGTTAATTTCAGAACACAGATGATGGTAAGAATCTTCAATTTTCTTCATCTTTGGCATTGGTGGTTGGTGCATAAATTTTAATAGTAGTCATCCTTGTAGATATAAGATATTATCTTATCACTGACAGCATCATACTTCAGGATATATCTTGAAAGGTTCTTTTTAATGATGAATGCAACATCACTCCTCTTCAATTTGTCATTCCCAGTATAGTTGACCATATGATTATCCAGTTCAAAATTACCAATACCAGTGCATTTCAGCTCACTAATGCCTAGTCTATCGATCTTTATATGTTCCATTTCCTTTTTGACAACTTCCAATTTTCCTAGATTCATACTTTATACATCTGATTATATTAATGGATGTTTGCAGCTGCTGTTTCTCATAATTTTGAGTTGTGCCACTTCAGCAAATGAAGGTCCCGAAAGCTTTACTCCATCTATGGCATTAAAGTTGGCTCTATTCTGAGAAGGCATCTCTTCCCCAGCTGTATTTTGAGTGTCTTCCAACCTGAGTGGCTCATTTTCTGGCACCTTATCAGACAATGTTTCACTGCTACTCATAAGGTTTTCAATGGCTAAGTTTTTCCAGAACTGGACTGCCTCTTCCTTCTTCCTAGTCTGTCTGAGAATAGAAGCTCCCCTGAAACCCTTGCACTGTGACTGACACTGCTGATATTTGAAATATTGGTAGCATAGCTTCTAGCATCACAGCAACATGCAAGCCAACACTGTACAACAAACTGACAGATGCTTGGTGGAGAACTACCATACGGTAAAACTACCATATGACCCAACAATTCTACTCTCAGGTATATACCCAAAAGACCTGAAAGTAGTGCAATGAACAGGCATATGCACACCAATGTTCATTGCAGCACTCTATTCACAATAGCCAAATGTGGAAAGTACCAAAGTGTCCATCAATAGAAGAATGGATAAGCAAAATGTGGTTTATACATGCAATGGAAAATTACTCAGCCCCAAAGAGGAATGAAGTCCTGATGCATGCTACAACATGGATGAACCTTAAGGTCATTATGCTGAGTGAAATATGTCAGACACAAAAGGACAAATGCTATATTATTCACTTATATAAAATAAGGAAATATATTGAAACCAAAAGTGATTAGTGATTATCTGGAGTGGGAGGGAGGGAGAAGACGGGAATTTTGCTTGGAGTACATTGTAGGTATGTTAAGGTGGTAGGATAGTTTGAGAAAAGAGAGCAATAAATGGCATAACATACTACACAAAAATATTGTTCTACATCCCACTTTGATGAGTAGAAACTGGGCTTTTAAAGGCTTGCAAGCAGCTATCTAAGATGCAACAATTGGTCTCTCCTCATCTGGAGCAAAGAAGAGTGGAGAAAATCAAAGACACACGGAAACAATTAGTCTAAGGGACTAGAGGACCATGGAAACCTCAGCCTACATGACCCTGAGACCAGAAGAAGTAGATGGTACCTGGCTACCACTGCCAACCACTCTGAAAGGGATCAAATTTGGAGATAGTGAATAGAATTGTAGAAAAATGTGAGACAAAACTCAAAATCATAAAAAAGACGAGGCTTACTGGCCTGATAGAGATAGGTGAAACTCCCAAGACTACGGGGCTCTAGTCACCCTTCAGGCCTGGAATTGAACTCACTCCCATGGCTTAACTTTTAGCCAAACAATAGACCTATGAGGTGAACATTTACACCAGGGAGGTACATTCCTTAGAACTATCAATCATGTGAGATCATAAGGGTAGCATTTGCACAGGGAGGGCATGAATGCACAGGAAAGAAGGACATAGGGAAAAGGTAACCACAGGGGGATTGCAATCAATGTCAGGAAGCAAAGGGTGTGTGAACTATTGAATGGAAAGTGCATCTGCTCTGTAAACTTTCACCCAAATCACAACTTAAAAAAGGAAAAGAAAAGAGCAAGTGAAAATTGGTGCACAACTTGAAGAATGTAATCAGTGTAACTGAAGTAGACATATAGAAATCAAAATGTTGTATGTGGTGTTATGTGTATATTACAATAAAAAATAAAAAAGCCATTACTTGGAAGAAGCTGTAATCTTAATGGGCTTCTTTATCTTGTTGATGAGTGCATCTTACGTACATGCTTGTGTTGAAATATTCAGCCTTCCATGAGTTCTTAGTCACTGAAATCCCCACAGATCTCAGTAGTTGGGGGGACTACAACATCTGCAGGATAAAATGAGAGACTCCTTGTTCAAGTCTAATGCCTCCTGGATACTGATTATGCTTCCACACAATGGGATTGGTTTTACTGACCAAATTAAAGAATGAATCAAAATGTTGACCCAAATTAAAATGGGGCCTACTTTACTTTCTAGGAACAAACCAGATACAACAAATCAGTTCTTGATCTTCCTACTCCCTGTTTTAAAGTTACTTAATTAATTTCTAGAACATACATTCATATGGTTCATTAATCAAAAAATATAAATAGTATACAAGAAATAGTCTTTCTCCCACATCTGTCCTCAATCTGCCAGTTTCCAATCCCTAGCATCACTGTTTTTGGTGTCTCTGTTTCTTTCCAGAGACTATTAGTTTATCAGGAGCCCTGGTGGTGCTATAGAGTCACTATAAGTCCGAAGGGACTGGACACAAATTTTTTTTTTTTGCATTATGCAAAAAGTTAAAAGGAGCCCTGATGGAGCAGTTGTTAAAGCACTCAGTTGCTAACCAAAAAGTCTATGGTTTGAACCCACAGGCCACTCCACAGGAGAAAGATGGGATAGTCTGCTTCTGTAAAGATTACAGTCTTGGAAACCCTATGGGACATTTCTATTCTGTCCTATAGGGTTACTATGAGTTGGAATTGACTTGATGGAAGTAGGTTAGTGTAAGAAAAGGAGCCCTGGTGGCACAGTGGTTAAATCACTCCGCTGCTAACCACAAGGTCTGAGGTTCTAACCCACCAGCTAATCCATGGGAGAAAGATGTGGCAGTCTGCTTCCATAAAGTTTACAGCCTTGGAAACTCTGTGGGATAGTTCTACTCTGTCCTTAGGGTCAGCAATGAGTCAGAATTGACTGGATGGCAGTGGGCTTTTTTTTTTTTTTTTTTTTTTCAGTTGAATTGGTTAAGAGCTCATCTGCTAAGCAAAATGTTGGCAATTTAAACCCACCCACCTAGCAGCTCCACTGGAGAAAGACTTAGGGATCTGCTCCCATAAACTTTATGAGGCAATTCTACTCTGTCTATCGACTAGATGACAACTAACAACAGCAAGTAAAATTTGATGATATCAACAAGAATCAGATATCAAGATATCAGGCTCTTATGAATGCTAACAAATCCTGGTTTTAGGACCTTGCTAGTTAGAGTGTTGTCTGCAATTTCAGCATCACTTGGGAGTTTCTATGTAGAATCCTAGGTCCCAGCCTAGACACATGTTTTGGTTCTCTGCTGCCTCTTTAACAGAAAATACAAGTAGATGGCTTTAACAAACAGAGATTTATTCTCTTACAGTTTAGGAGGCTAGATGTCTGAGTTCAATGTAGCAGCTCTAGGGGCTGGGTGAAAGAAAGCCCCTCGACCTTGGGCTCCAGCTCTGCCTCTTGCTCCCAGCCCACTGGAGCTAGAGGCATCTCTTAACTCAGGCAGCTGCTGACTGCTGAGGCTGACAAACCCAAGGTCAACAAATAAAATGGCATAGTCCCAAGATTATTAAGCAATATCAGGCCACTAGTTCGAGTCCAGGGACAGTCCCAAGAATGGCAGACAACATGGCAGACCACTTACTAATGACTCACCCAAATGCAGGATGCAAAAGTGCCAAACAAGCTCAACACCTTTCTCAGAGCGTCTCCTTATATACAGGAAGCAGACCACGTCCCTAAGGCAGCTACTCAGCTGCTCACAGCAGATTCCACCATGGAGTTGATTACCAGTCATGGGGAGCAACTACATCCAGCTGCCCAGCCACTCAAAACTAGGCCCAGCCAAGTTGACACATAGCCTTAACTAGCACAACCCATGAATCAGAATCTGCATTTTTAACCAGGTCCCCAGGGGATTTTTGCATTGCTGTGTCCTGGTTTCTCTAAATGGGCCCATCCTGAAACTTGACACACTGTCTCACGTCTTTCCTATACTTGTCAAAATTTCCTCAACAGACATTAGCCACAGAACATACCCACATAACACTTAAGTGTTCCCTTGACTCTAAGATTTCCTTCACTGCAATCCACAGTCATTAGGCATCTGCTAAAGTCTGATGCTGAGGGTTTTTAAATTTTTTTTATTACATTATACATACAAAAAATGCACATAGATCTACAAGCTCAATGGGCCTTCACAAACCAATTACACCCACGTGACCAGCATTCAGATAAAAAACAGAGCATGTCCAGCACCTCAGGAGCCTCCTCATGCCTCCTTCACCATCATCACATGCCTCTGTGGGTAACCACGATCTTCCAGAATATTGAACTCCTGTTTTTCCTGTTTGTATGCTTTATGTAAATGGCATCACCTGGTATGTACTCCCTTATGTCTGGCTTCTTTCACTCAATATTGTGCATGTGATATTCAACCATATTGTGTGTATAGTTAAAGATTGTTCATTCCCATTGCTGTATTATGTATCCATTCTACTACTAATGATTATTTGGGTGGTTTCCAATTTGAGGCTGTTATGTATAGCACTGCTATGAATATTCTTGTACATGTCTTTTAGTGAACATACATAAGCATTTCTGATGGGTATGTACTAGAGATAAAAAAAATCGATGGGTGATGCTGACTTTTTAATGTATCAAGACTGTTTCGTTTGTGCACAACAGTGCCAAGGAAGCAAAGTGTGCGATCAGGCAGGTCCACGTGCATTCAGACACCCAAGCATAAGAATAAGAACCAAAATCTTTTTTTTTCCTTTCTCTTAAGTGAAAAAGGAAATCTTTGCCTACCAGCAATTTCTCAGTTCATGCCTTATTCCAGCTTTCCAAGGATGCAGTGTTGATTGCTTTAGTTTATTTTATGATTTTAATGAGATCACCCCACTGCTACAATAGCTTTTCCAAGCATGACACATCCTGGCTCCATAGTGAGAACCGAGTTAATTCTCAGTGGTATGCCAGCGGCAGCTAAAAAATTTGCTGCTCATGATTTTTTGCTTTGGAATCTCCATCCTTGAGGGTAAACAGTGGAGGCAAGACAAGCCATAAGCAGAGGAGGTGGTCGTCTGCATGCTGTGATTTGAAGCTCTGCCTAGCCCTTAAATAGCTCTGCTATAAAGGCCCCTTTCCTAGAGGGCCCAGAACTCCCACTATTTAAGCTATCATTTTGTGTTAGACCATAGAAGCAGGGGAGATGCCTCTGGAAGGCTACTGCCAAAATGCACAGATTTCTTGCAGGGAGAGAGAGGGCCTTTAACTGTCTCCCAGGGGGTTAATAAGTTATAAACTTGGAAGTCAAAGAGAAGTCAGTACTCAGAACATAAGAAGTAGAGATTTCAATGAAGATGGCAAGTCTAGGAGATTGCAGTACTGGAGGGTTGAGGGTAAGGAAAAGAATCTTAGAGCAGTGATAAACATAATCTAGGCCAGAAGGGGACTTATGGTGATGGGGCCCACTGGACCACCTAGAACACAGATCTGGAGTTAAGAGAACACCCAGGAACAAAATGTTGGTTGAGAAACCACTTGCATCTTCCATGGTCTGCATTTCAGATTCTTTTATTTCATTTGGTGGATAGAACATGTTTTAATCCCTACATTATAAAATCTTTACTATTTGTGGTTTCCTTATTATGCTACTTTTATTTGGTATATTTTAGCTATTTCTGGTAGAGTAGGGTAATGGGGTCGTAATTTGATGCTTTCTTCTCAGCTCCAGACTATTAAAAAAAACTTTGTTAAATCTATATTTGTTTCTCTATACTTACACATAAAAAAAAAAACCCAAAAAACAAAACAGTTGTCAAGTTGATTCCAATTTATTATGACTCCATGTGTGTC
>NW_006921735.1:60509-62275 GCF_000298275.1 Orycteropus afer afer
CTCCAGGAAGCATATATCTGGAATGCTGTTTTTTTCAGTTTATTCCTGGGATAGTGTTACAGGTAGGCCACACCCCTGGGGAAACTCCCCCTAGACTGACCGGCCGCTTAAGACGCAGTCATGTGATCCATCATGAGAACCACCACTCACAAGTGAAGTCCAGCCAAGTTGACAGATCTTCAACTATCACACTGACTTTGATGACTATGCCTTTCTTTTGAACCTCCAACTTCTCTTTTAGCAGCTGTGGTAGTTAAAGTTGTGTGTTAACTTGGCTGGGCTGTGGTTTTGAGTGACTGGGCAGCTGGATGTAGTTACTCCCAGTGATGAGACTAGTAATCAGCTCCACAGTGGGATCTGCTGTGAGCAGCTGTGTAGCTGCCTTCAGGGTGTGGCCTGCTTCCACTATATAAGGAGAAGCTTTGAGAAAGGTCTCTAGCTTCTTGGCACATCTGGATCCTTCATTTGGCTGAGTCATCAGTGGCCTGCCATGTTGCCTACCTATCTTGGGACTGTTTCTGGACTTGAACTAGTGGCCTGCTGTGTTGCTTGCTACTCTTGGGATTGTACCATTTTACTTGTCGATCTTGGGTTCTTCAGCCTCAGCAGCCAGAAGCTGAGTGAGTCAGAAAAAGCCTCCAGCTCTGGTGGGCCTGGAACAAGAAGCAGAGCTGAAGCCCAAGGTTGAGGGGCCTTCACCCAGCCCCTAGAGCTGGCACTCTGAACTTGGACTTCTAGTCTCCTATATCCACTTGTGGTATGTCTGTTATAGCAGCACTAGAGGACCAAGATGGCAACCAAGGACATTAACCATTTGTACCACCCTGGCGGTTCAAACCCACCAGCCACTCCTTGGAAGGAAGGTTGGGCAATCTACTTCCGTAGTGATACCACCTCAGAAACCCAAGGAGGGGGTCGATATGAGTCAGGTCTGACTCCATGGCACATAATAACAACAACAACAACACGTGTATGCTTATGTATATATGTACCAAAAAGCCAAACCCATTGCCATTGAGTCAGTTCTGACTCATAGAGAACCCCATTAGGTTTCCAAGGCTGTAAATCTTTATGGAAGTAGATTGTCTCATCTTCCTCCCAAAGAACAGCTGGTGGGTTTGAACCATCAACCTTTTTGTCAGCAGTCAAATATCTTACCCACTGTGCCACCAGAGCTCCTTTATATATACATATATAATGCACATATATGTATTAAATGAGTACATACATACAGAATATATATATATATATATATATATATATAGTTTGATATCATTAAACTCTTTCATAATGGTGATTTTGAAGGAGAAGGGACACATTCTTAGAGACACATCAACATTTAACAGATTTTATTTTTCTGGTTATAAATATAATGCATAAATCAAAGTTTATGGAAATGAAGATAGTAGAAACTGAAAGTCTATGTACCTGGGGTGTATGTTAACAATTTAGTAGACATTAGGGATGTCTGTTGCTCATTAAAAAAATAAGGAAAGAAAGAACAGATTTTTTTAAAGTAAGTCTGCCTGACTACTTTCCATACAAATTTATTAAACACATGCATTAAAAATGTTCCCTCTAACAAAATATCTTGCTTGGCCATGGGATGTGGTGGGTCTTCTGGGGAATAAAACATAGGCTTGCCTCCTCTTTCTCTTCTCCCTGGCTTCTCCCCACTTTCCACTAAGATTTGTGAACCAAAGAAAAAGACTACATAATGAGAAAACTCCACACATGCAAAGAGATTCCTAGATAGGTTGAAAAAA
>NW_006921735.1:62710-67419 GCF_000298275.1 Orycteropus afer afer
AGCAGTCAAGTGCCTTAGGCACTATGCTACCAGAGCTCATGCAAATAGTGAGTAAATTTCAAGAATGTTTTTAGAGGGAAAGGAGCCAGAATCAAGACTACATATTGTAGGATTCCATTTATACGAAGTTCTAAAAGAGACTAACTTAATCTATGTTGATAGAAATTAGAACAATGGTTGCCTGGGGTGGGAGTGATGTGGGGCCGGGTTTGGGCAGGGATGGGCTACAAGGGACCTTTCTGGGGTAATGGAAATGTTGCATATCTTGCAAGGGATGATGTTTTCATAGGTATATACATTTATCAAAACTCATCAATGTGTACTCTTATGATCTGTATCTTTTATTACATATAAATTAAATTTTAGTAAAAATAATGTAAAAATCCCATAATACATCAAGGGGCAGGAGGCTGGCCTGTGTATTATCTAGGTTACAGTCCCTATTTCATCTGGAACTATGGGGGACAGTACTGACTCCCATTACATAAGTTCCATCCCTGGGGGCCAAGCTCAAGCAATAAGGAACAAGACCCAGTGGATAAATACTCTATCCTGTCTGGTGAACAATTCTGGAAGGTCTTCTGCAGGCTGTTCAGCAGCTACCAGAAGGATATAGTGGCAGCATCTGACATCCTCTAATTTCAAAAGGAGGTAGGAGGATCCAGAACAATATCAACAACCTAAGGCTGATTCCTATGAGGTGGAGGTCAGACATGCCACCACCCTCTAACCCTTTTACCAATTCAGACACCAATCATCCCTCTCACAACATTCTCTACTTCTCTGCTGGTTTTGATAATTCGTTGCAATGGCCACACAGAACTCACAGGCAATACTCACAATTATGAGGTATATTAGGGTAGTAATAGGTTATAATTCAGAATCAGAAACAAGTCAGGATACAGTTCTTCAATCAGGACATCTTCTTCTCAGCTGTGTCAAGGCAAACTTCTCTCTGGCCTCAGCCTTTGCCTTGCTCTGGCAAGTGTTCCAAAGCTGTTTTAGACCTACTCATAGTAACCCAAAGAGACACCCCACTCCACAAGCCTGCCTCCCACCTGAAAACACTTAGCTTTCTTACTCCTTGGTCTGGGAAATCTGTCACTGTCTCATTCTGGTCTCTTGGTTCTGCTGCCTCTGCTGCTCTATCTGCTGTCACTCTCTGCTGTCTCCCTGCCTCCTGTGTCAAGGAGGACCAGCGCAGGGATCTCACATCCACTCCTGTCTCTTCTTTCTTGACAGTAGCGAGTTCTCCCTATCTGCCACTGGAATGGCTCATTTTAAGCCTAGTAGAATGGCAAACCAGACCAATGCCCATATTAGGGTTCCATATACCTTATTTCCATGGTTTCACCCCAGAAGGTGGAAATGGTTTGCTTAATATCAATGTCTTAGGCATTCGTGAGCCAAAATGGACTGGTTTTGACCATTTTGAATCAGACAACCTTATGGTCTAATATGCTGGGAATGACAAATTAAAGAGGAATGGTATGGCATTCATCATCACAAAGAACGTTTCAAGATCTATCTTGAAGTACAATGCTGTCAGTGATAGAATAATATCCATATACCTACAAAGAAGACCTTGTTGGACAGAGTGAGGAAGCAGAGGCAGGGATCCAGGTAAGGCCGGGATCCCTGGTCATGCTCCTCCCAAGTGGCAGGAAAGCAGAGAAAAAGCCAGAGGGGGGGACCAGGACAGAGCAAGAAAGCAGAGGCAGGGATCCAGGTAAGACCAGGGTCCCAGGCGATGCCCCTCCCAAGAGGCAGGAAAGAGGCAGGGATCTATGTAATGGGAGGATGGGGAGGATGGAGAGGTTTTGAACAGCTAATGGAGACAAACTTCTCTGTCAGTTTGTCCTACTGTGGTGGTGTGTTGCTGTGAGGCTTGAGGCTGTGCCACTGGTGTCTCAAACCCAGTAGGGTTGCACATGGTACACAGGTTTCAGCAGCTTACAGACTGAGACAGACTAGCAAGAAGGAGGAGTCCATCCACTTCTCAAAGAATCGGCCGGGGAAAACCTTATGAATAGCAGAGAAACACTGTCTGATACATTACTGTGCAACTTTATGAATAGCCCAGAAACATTGTCTGATACAGTGTAGGAGGATAAGCCACTTAGGTTGGAAGGCTCTCAAAATAGGACCAGGAAAGAGCTGCAGCATCAGAGTAGAACCAGCCTTAATGATATGGATAAGGTAAAGCTTTTGAGACCTCCATTTATTGATATGACATGACTCAAATTGAGGAGAAACAGCTACAAACATCCATTAATAATTGGAACATGGAATGTACGAAGCATGAATCTAGGAAAATTGGAAGTTGTCAAAAACGAAATGGAATGCATAGAGATTGATATCCTAGGCATTAGTGAGCTGAAATGGACTGGTTTTGGCAATTTTGAATCAGACAACCATGTGGTCTACCATGCCGGGAATGACAATTTGAAGAGGAATGGTGTGGCCTTCATCATCACAAAAGATGTTTCAAGATCTGTCCTGAAGTACAACGCTGTCAGTGATAGGATAATATCCAAATGCCTACAAGGAAGACCAGCTAATATGACTGTTATTCAAATTTATGCATCAATTACCAAAGCCAAAGATGAGGAAATTGAAGATTTTTATCAGCTTCTGCAGCCTGAAATTGACCGAACGTGCAATCAGGATGTGTTAATTATCACTGGTGACTGGAATGTGAAAGTTGGAAACAAGAATCACTGGTAGTTGGAAAATTTGGCCTTGGTGACAGAAATAATGCTGGAGATGGCATGACAGAATTTTGCAAGACCAACAACTTATTCATTGCAAATACCTTTTTTCAACAACACAAATGGTGGCTATACACATGGACTTCACCAGATGGAATACACAGGAATCATATTGACTACATCTGTGGTAAGAGGTGATGGAAAAGCTCAATATCTTCAGCCAAAACCAGGCCAGGAGCTGATTGTGGAGCAGACCATCAACTGCTTATATGCAAGTTCAACTTGAAGTTTAAAGACAATTAAAACAAGTCCAAGAGAGCCAAAATATGATCTTGAATATATCCCTCCTGAATTTAGAGACCATCTAAAGAATAGAATTGATGCATTGAACACCAATGACTGAAAACCAGAAGAATTGTGGGATGACATCAAGAACATCATCTATGAAGAAATAAAGAGGTCACTAAAAAGACAACAAAAGAAGAAAATACCAAAATGGATGACAGAAGAGACTCCAAAACTTGCCCTTGGCAGAGAGTAGCTAAAGTAAATGGAAGAAATGACAAAATAAAAGAGCTGAACAGAAGATTTCAAAGAGCAGCTTGAGCAGACAAAGCCAATTATTATAAGAAATGCACAAAGACTTGGAGTTTGAAAACCAAAAGGGAAGAACACACTCAGCATTTCTCAAGCTGGAAGAACTGAGGAAAAATTTAAGCCTCAAGTTGCAATACTGAAAGATTCTATGGCCAAAATACTGAATGATGCAGGAAGCATCAAAAGAAGATGGAAGGAATATACAGAGGCACTGTAACAAAAAGAGTTGGTTGATGTTCATCCATTTCAGGAGGTGGCACATGATCAAGAACCAATGACACTGAAGGAAGAAGTTAAAGCTGCACTGAAGGAATTGGTGAAAAACAAGGCTCCAGGAATTGATGGAATACCTATTGAGATGTTTCAACAAACACAGGGTGCTGTGCTGGAAGCACTTACCCATCTATGACAAGAAACTTGGAAGACAGCTACCTGGCCAACTGACTGGAAGAGATCCATGTTTGCAACCATTCCAAAGAAAAATGATCCCACAGAATGTGGAAATTATCAAACAATATCTTTAATATCACATGGAAGTAAAATCTTGCTGAAGATAATTCAAAAATGGTTGCAGCAGTATATTGACAGGGACATATAGTAGGTATATCAATATCTGCTGAGTGGATGAATGAATAGATAGCTTTAGGGAAATTCTTGAAACCTCAAGTCTTATATAAGTTAAGAAAATTATTTGCAAAATAGAGTATGATTTTTAAGTTGAAACTCCAGCTAGATGTATTCATATTTTTCACAAAAGCTGGAAGAAGAGTAATGATGAAAGAAGTTTGGCTTACCTCACCAAATTCTTTATTATCTTCTGTTCCTAGGGTTGGGTTGAATGAATTCAGCAGCCCTCAGCTACACTTTAATGGCACACGACCACATCTGGCTTCTCTGAGTTCACACAGCTGTTCTGTCAACTCCCTGTGGGTTTATGTCCCCTCCTCTTCTAGGAAATTGCACTGCCTATTGGCAATTAGCCCTAATGAAGCAGCAGGAGTTTCCTGAGGGGAATGCATTGCTGACAAGTATAATTACTATTAGCAGCTGTGGGGCCTCTGGCTTCATGAAAGTAACACATCCACCTGTCAGAATGTGCAGCAGGACTGGTAAAGCTGCATCTAGCAGCCAGTCCAGACTCTAAGTCAGGCTACTGTGTGATGAAAACAAGAGACTGGCATTTGGAAGCCAATTGAGAGAGTTTATTTCAAATGTTCAAATTTTTACAACCCAGCTACATGGGTTGTGGAGCTATAGCAAATCAGCAATTTGCATCTTGCAGCTCAGTGTGATCCTTTTCTCCTTCAAACACCCATAATGCCTGCCTATACTTAGCAAGGGGGACTCCAAAGTGGAGTGGGTGCCCCACATGGTTGTGGGAGCTCCTAGTTATACTTATTT
>NW_006921735.1:67519-71160 GCF_000298275.1 Orycteropus afer afer
ATAAGTTTTGCCAGTTTGTCAGTAAGTTTTATAATTGACTGACACTGGCTTTTTAACTGGGTCAGTGTATGAAACCTTCATGTCCTATTTCTGGGAGAAAATTTGGAGGTCCACAGTGAGGAAGGGTTAACAATGGCTCACTTTTGGTGATATAGTTTGTGATGGATTAAATACGGCTGGAAATTATTTTCTACTTCTGAGCAGTATAGTCTAATTCCTCTTCTGCTTGAATCTGGGCTGCTCTTGGTGACTTACTTGATCAATAGAATATGATGGAAATGACACTATGCCAGTTTTAAGTCTACCCTATAAAAGAACTAAAAGACCACCATGATGTGAGGAAGCCCAAACTAGCCAAATGGAGAGGCTGTTTGGCCAGTCACTGTTGTTCTAGTTCCCAGTCAATCAAGTCATCCCAGACAAGGCCCTAGACATCATGAAGCAAAGTTGACCTGTCCCACACTATACCCTGTCCAAATTCCTGGCCCATACAATTTTAATATATAATACTAATAAATAATAAATGTTTATTTTAAGCTCCTACATTTAGGAGTAGCTATATGGCAGTAGATAATAGAAACAATTACATTTTTTATGAGACTAGTTGAGAAGATTTACAGATTATAGAGCTTAAATGAACCCTTAAAACATCTCTTGTAGGCCTCAAGAGACTCCTACAAAGAAATCTCAGATAGTCCACAATACCAGTACTAATAACAGGTAGAGCTAACACTCCTATACTTAGAACTAGCTCTTCATTAGCAGTGCTGTTTTTAAGTGCTGTTGAACCAGCTCCAACTCATAGTGACCCTATTACAATGGAACAAAATACTACCCAGTCCTGCGCCATCCCATCAATCTTTGCTATGTTTGAGCCCATTGTGGCAGCCACTGGGTCAATCCATCTCACTGAGGGTTTTCCCTTTCTTCGCTGACCTTCTTCTTTACCAAACACTATATCCTTCTCCAGGCACTGGTCCCTTCTGACAACATGACCAAAGTAAGTGAGATGAAGTCTAGCCATTCTCACTTCCAAGGAACATACTGGCTGCACTTCTTCTAGGGCAGATTTGTACATTCTTCTGGCAGTCCATGGCATTTTCAGCATTCTTCTTCAGCAAGACAATTCAAATGCATCAACTCTTGATCTTCCTTATTCATTGTCCAGTAATTCCTTATTCATATGCTTTCACATGCATATGAGGCAATTGAAAATACCATGGCTTGGGTTAGGTGCACTTTAATCAAGGAGACATCTTTGTGCCTTAACCATATCATTTGCTATAATATGAGGTTAAAACAATGGCAATCTTATTAAATCTAACAAGAAGTTATCCCCCCAAAATTAAAGTGATTAAATAAGACTATATAAAATATTAATAGTCAGCCACTATCATTAAGGATGGGAGCTCTGGTGGCGTAGTGCCTAAGGGACTTGACTGCTAACCAGAAGGCTGGTGGTTCGAACCCACCAGCCACTCCTTGGAAGGAAGGTTGGGCAATCTACTTCCATAGTGATACCGCCTGGGAGGGGTTGCTATGAGTCAGATCCGAGTCCACAGCAGTGAGTTTGGTTTTATACAAGCTTAAAACAAGAGAGAGAAGTTGTTCATTATTCAGAGAAAACAATTCCTACTTGATGCAACACAAAGAACCTGAAATCAGAATGGTTTCAAACAATACTCGTTTTTATTTTTCATCACATAAAATTTGCTGTGGGGTAGCAGGAGTTGTCTACCATCAGGTGACCCAAGGATTCAAGCTGGTTCCATCAGCTGCTTCTGTCAGCACGAGATGGGGAATCCGTATTTGCAGCTGAATAGTGGAGAAAGCATACTGGTAACACATTGGTTCTCAAATGCCTTTAATACTCTGCTCATACTTCAGTAAAAAGGGCTAGTCAAGTGCGTTTTATTCTCATTTCCACAATCTTTTATAAGACCTGTGTATTTTATTTTGAACTTAGGGTGTTTCTTTCTATTACTTAGGTGACAGTGTTTCTTTCTATTACTTAGGTGACATTACAGAGTCTTGAAAAGGAAAATAAATAAATAAAGAGGAAGACAATGGCCTCAGGCTGGGAGAAGTGAAAGAGAGTGTACTACCAGCTAATTCAGACCAGGAGTCTAGTCTCAGCTCTGTCAACAATTCTCTTGGATTCTAGACTTTTCTGGAGCCACAGAGGCTGGATGAACCCCTGAAACTATTGCCCTGAGATAATCTTTAAGCTTCAACCAAAAATATCCCCAAAAACAATTTAGCCTAAATAGTAAAAAAAAAAAAAAAAAGTCTGCTTTGAACATGAAGTTCTTTTAAGAACTACTGAAAACACTGGTGCTTTGGTTTGATGGGAGGCAAGGCGTTTGTTCTTAACAGACATGTGAGGAACTTTAAAATCAAAGTGACAACAGCAACTCAAAGATTAGATAGGAAACTTGGGGGTGGTGAGGTTATGTTGATGAGGGAGGAACCAGTCAGGAAAGGAGGGTGAGAATGGCCGCTCACATGAAGAACATAATCAATGTCACCACAACGTAGATGTGGAAACAGTCAAATCGGTACATGTTTGGTTTGCTGTGCATGTTCTCAACAACAACAAATCTACCCTGTTAACTCACATTCTCAAGCTCGCTAAGTCCCAGTTCATGGGTCTGATGACGGTTACAATATGTGTAACATATAAAGAAAAACAGAACTAAAACTGGCAAAGTACCTGGCATATGCTACATCTTTAAGAATGAGAGATATTGCTGAGATTATGTCTTCTCAAAACTCTACCACCCTGTCCCTACTTTTATTTATTTTTTTAATAGAGGATAACTCAGAGAACATGAAGTGCTTTCTGAGACAGAATAGGAAAACAGATAAACATATTGCTTAGGAAGTAAAACTTAGGAATGTTTCCCCTCAGGAGGTATATGATTTAACTCGTGTATAAAGATGTCTCCCCCAGCTGGACACAACTTAAAGGTCCTAGAATTTCTGTCAAGAACAAATACCTTCCCTCCATTCCTATCAAAGCACCAGATTTTGCATTAATTTCACCTTCATCAAAATTTTAGATGTTGCCAAATTAACTCAAAAAATTAAAATACTTCTTGAATGCAGTGGGGTCTGTCCCTCCCAGCCCCACCAACATACAGCCAGCCCGGTGTCTTCTAGGAATCTCACCATAAGGTAACCAAAAAAAACCAAACGCACTGCCATCGAGTTAATTCTGACTCATAGCAACCCCCATTGGGGTTCCAAGGTGGTAAATCTTTACGGAAATACATTGCCCAGGCTTGCTTCCACGGAGTGACTGGTGGGTTTGAACCACCAACCTTCTGGTTAGCATTCAGATGCCTTAGGCACTGTGCTACCAGAGCTCCTTCACCTCAAAGTAGTATCACTGTTAATTCTCAAATACGGTGGACATGATGTAGTTAGTGCAATGTGTTCAACTTCACTGTGACAAGCATGCAGGGAACCTGCCAGTCCTGCTTTTACTCACGATATCCAAGTGACTAATAGGAATTGTTTTCATTCCAGGATTATTTCTCTCAACTGAGAGACACAATTATCTGAGGGTCTGGTTCCTGGTCACCACAGTCCTCCCTGCTCCCGGGCTTTCCCTGAAATTAACTAACAATGAAGGATTT
>NW_006921735.1:71735-76847 GCF_000298275.1 Orycteropus afer afer
ACATTTAGATTTTAAGACTACTTAAATGTTATATTAAAAAGAACATAATAATTCCACAAAAGGATAAATCTCCAAGTTACTATACAACAGGAAAATAAAGATATGTATATGCACTATGTTCATTCCAGTCCCACCCTCCACTCCTTAGAAAGCTTGTTAAAAATAAAGTGAAATATGTGACTCAGACCTCAGTAGTGGTGGGAGCAGCTGCTGGAGGTGGCACTGGAACTCTCCATCATCATGGCGGTAGCGGCAGGGCTGGCTGCAGCTCTGGCTTGGGCTTTGTCTTCTTCATCTTTTATGGCCTCCTCATACTGACATGGGAAATCACGTGGCGCAACCTCATGGACTCTGCAGATAAACTCCAGGAGTTCCATCTTGCTGATTTCAGCGTGGGCCCTCGGACCCCACACAAATTCATAACACACAGGATCGCTGTTAGGCAGCGGCCGGTACTCCAGGTACTCTTCCTGCACCAAGTCTTCGGTGACGAGCTTCCTGGGATCCCCAAACATCAGGTGATGCTGCTCAGCATATACGCCCAATGTATTCAGCGTTTGCCAGACTTCCTCCTCAGTGGCTCGGTTGCCATTCAGGAAGATCACACCCAACATATGAATCAGGAGGCCGGTCTTGGGCATGCCCTCTGTGTCACTCAGCATCCCATCATAGGTGAGGCCCAGTTTAATGACGAGGATGTAGCCATGGTCGAGAGGGTCGACTTCTTTCACATCAAGGCCAAACAGCATCTCTATGCGTTCAGATGCTTTCAGGAAGATCTCAGGAAAGTGGTCCTCGTACTCTTGGATGACAATATCCAGCATCTCGGCTTCTGTGATCAGGTCCCTATTTTGATACTTGAACAGCAGAAAATTCACCAACAGAGCCACCTTCTCATCAATAGGGTTTGTGGGCCAATATTCAGAATCTGGTAGAAACTGTGAGTCAATTATGATAGCCCCATCTTCTTGGCTACTATGGTCTTCATCCAATGTCATCTCTGAGGTGGCTGTCATAGCAGTGGAAGAGCCACACTCACTCTGAGGAACCTGAATAGTACTGACGGTCTCTACAGTAGCATGCTCCTCCTCATAGATGGGGATTGGAGAAGAGGAGGAAGAGGAGGCGGCGGAAGAGAAATCATCCACAACCTCAAGGAACAGTATATCATCCAGGTCCTGGAACTCAGGGAAGAGAGGAAGGTATTCTTCAGTGAAGAGGTGGGGTGTTTGCTTTTGGCTGGGCATGATGAGTAACTTCTCCGGGTGGCCGCAGACAAGATTGGGGGCAGAAGAGCAGAAAAAGCAGGCCCACAGCCTAAAGGAGAGGGGGGAGATGTGTGCCAACTAAGATGGCAAGCTAAAATCTGGCTGTTTTGACAAAGGTGATCTCTATCAGACCTTGCTCGAGGAATAGTGCTCTAGGGTCTTACAGGTCTCCTGTCCTAGTCAGCCTTTCCCTTAGTAGCCACTGCCATTGAGTTGATTTTGACTCATAGTGACCCGACAGGAGAGAGTAGAACTGCTCCAAATATTTCCAAGACTGTAAATCCTTATGGAAGCTACTGTCTCAACTTTCTCCCATGTAGCAGCTGCTCAGATTGAACTACCAACCTTTTGTTTAGCAACTGAATGCGTTAACCACTATGTCACCAGAACTCCCATTCCCCATAGTACCATGAAGGAGGAAATTTGATTTCTGCTCGGGCAGCCATCCAACTCAGCTCAAGGCTTTCCATGGATCATAGCAGGGCAGGCAGTGTGAGACACTCTGTGGCTGCCTTGCTTTTAGTCTGGATGTTCCCCTCTGTTCTTATTCATGTCTTTTACGTGATAGGAACACTAGGCCCTTTTTGCCTCTGATGGCCTGAAGCCACCCCTCTCAAATCAAGGCCTCATCTCTCTTAGAAATCATAGGAGAAATTGAGGAGAAATCCCATACAGCCACCCTCCATGAAGGATTACCAGGGTTGACATAGGGGCTAGATGCTGTGGCCCATCTCTTCTGGGATAGCTGGTACTCTCAGATTCTACTCAGGTTCCTTACCATGACTGCTAGCAGAACTAGGACTTCTTCTGCTGACCTAATATCTAGTTCTCAGACAAAAGCTTTCTCCACTAGGATATCCCTGAGGAAGAAGTTCATGGACGCCTCATGCCGACAACTCTAACATGTGCTGCCCGGAGCCAATAACTGGGGCAGAACAGGACTCTTTGTGTCTCCATTGTTCTTCAATTGCAGGCCCCTTAGTCCCCATTCAGTGTCTTATCTTGATACTTAGGAGGGCCTGATACTCCACCCACTACTGACATAGTCTTCAACCCCAGACTAAGGTCATCACTCCCCTGAGACGCCTAAAACAGAATACAGGTGACATCCTTTCTGGTATCCCCTGCCAGGGCCATTCCAGGCTGACATCAAGGTTCTAATCTGTCCTATCTTTTCTGCTTTCAGGAGATGATCCCATTGGTCCTCACTCAACATCTTCACCTGGACTCCTACAAAGGTTGGGAATGCCCAAGCCCCTATTACCTTGAAGCATATCTCCTCAAAACAAGGGCAACATCTCATTCAGACACATAACTCGGAAGTGACAAGTTACATCAGTCTAATAAGTCTGCCCAGGGCATGCTGGGATGAAAGCAGAGACAGCTTCTAGTCTGTTGGTCCAGTCTGTTCTGTGTTGTGAGGTCCCAACTCTATTTTCTTTACCTCTGGCAATTCCTGAAACTGTCTCCTGACTTGAAGTTGCCCACTCACTATAAGGCTCAATTCCATGTGCCCATGGTAGAAGAGTGAAAGGGCATCTTATCGGGCCATCTCTGCCTAGTGTCTGCTTGGGTTCCAAATGGTTTGTCGGACTACAGTTTTCTGGAGTGGTGATTGCCTTATTCCCAACTCACATTACTTACCCTGACTATTGGCAGGGCCTGGGATCACTCCTTCTGACTTCATGTTGCCTACTCAAACCAAAGTCTTCCCTGACCTGGGACCACCCGGAGAAAGTGCTGAGAGCAGAGCACAACTCTGTGTGGCTCTTGAAGTTCTGTGATGGGTGGCCCCACAGTCCCAACTCAGTGTCTTACCTTGATCTAAGATCTTGGCTCCTCCCTCAGTTGTTCTAATGTTGCACACTCACAATGTGATCTGTAAGAAGTGTGAAGAAGGGAGGGGTCATCCATCCCATCCACTCCAGGCTATCCGGCTCCCAGGGCTCCTAGTGGTCTTTGGGACCACACATTTGTGGGTGGGTGGTCCCCTCAGACCTCACTTGGGGTTTTTAAAATCATTCCTGGATGTGCTTTGGAGTCCTCCTTCCGCTGACCTGATGTGACATACAGAGTAAAGGCTTGCCTTCCCTGAGAACCCAAGGAAGACATGGGGGGTCATCTTAGCCTGAAATCCTTGGTTGAACTCCAGCGCTAACAGCAGGGGCAGACAAGACTCTTAGTGAGCATCCCCTAGGATGGGTGGTTCCTATACACCTAAATCTGGGTCCTTACATTGATTACAAGCAGGCCCTGGGGCTCCCCACTTTGTAGACCTGGCGGGTATCCCCTCCACCCAGGGCAGGCACCTTCTCCAGATTCCTCAACAGATAGAACATTTCAGGGCTTACCAGAGTAGAAAACAGGAAGATCACAGGAATTTGTCTCCCCTCCATTCTAGGGTCGGTGAACTCCTCAGTCCACTCACTGTCTTACCTTGACACCCAGCAAGGCCTGGGAGGCCTCCCTCCACTGAACAGAGACCACCCCTAAGCCTTCATCTGCCACAGACCCCACCCAAGTCATAAATCTCCTCCCAACATCTGACCATCTCATTCCTGGTATGTCCCAGGGCAGACAGCATGGGCAGGTCTCTGAGGGACCCCTCTGTTCTGAAGTAGGGGCTGTCCTCAATCCTCACAGTCCATCCCTTGACTCCTAGCTGGACTTGAGCTTCTCCCTCTGTTCCCTCAGGCTGTACCCTTAAATCGAAGGCCTTAACTGACAGTGTTTGAGCTGGGAGCTGGGGGATGTAACTCTGTCAGCCCACCTGGGCTTCCAAAGCTGACTACAGGGGGCGGGGTGGGGTATTGTGCAGGCCTTCTCCGGCTTGGCATTGGGCGTGGCCTCAATCTTATTCTGAGTCCAGTCTATATTTAGACCCCTGGCAGGCCTGGAATCTCCCATTTCTTAACTTAAGTATATCTTCTTGGTATAAAGTCATCACCTGTGTTGGGCCTGCCTGGGGCTTCCGGAGGCTGACTACATGGGGTGGGGACATCGCTTCACATTTCATTTGGGGTCCAGTCTGTATTTAGATTCCCCAGAGCCTGGAATTCCTCCCTTTCTTGACTGAAGTATATTTCCCTGGTACAGCTACCCAAGGTGAATGTCACAGGGCTTCAGCCTGACTCCTCCGCACAGGTCGTGCCAGCGGTAACAGCAAGGTCAAGGGCCTGGATCTTATATTGGGGATCCTCTATTCTGCAGTGGCTAGTTTTATCATTCCCCACTCAGTGTCTTACCTTGACACCTCTCAGAGTTTGTGAATTAATCTCTTTTTCTGACCGGTAGCCGCAACGGTCGGATCAACTTCCTACATCACGGACATTCGAGGCAGACGTCACCAGAAGAGCCTTCAGGCTTCCACTACGGAGGCCTCCCACGGCTGACAGCACGTGCACGGCTTTGTGAGGCAGCCTCCGTTTTGATATTGGGTCCAAAAATCGAATGTCTATCCACATTTTCCCATACATTTTAATGTACATACAGCCATTATAGTACTAGGATCTTACAGAAATTAAAACATAAAGGACAGAAAAGAAGAAACAAACTTTCCACAGTTAACACAGCATTAGACACTATATGAGGTAAACGGAAAAACTATTCAATCAGTAAAATACTATAGAACTATTGTTTGGCATAAGATCCATAGAGAAAATTTTATTTTTTGGAAACAGACAATATGACAATTTAATTAAAATATATCTTGTGAACTATGATAACAATATTTCAAATACTGCAGAATAACCTAAGAGCTTGTAAGAGCTCTAGTAGTGCCTAAGGCATTTGACTGCTAACCAGAAGGTTGGCGGTTCAAACCCACCAGCCACTCCTTGGAAGA